>NC_091822.1:172769149-173024149 GCF_038994185.2 Dermacentor albipictus
GCGTTAGATGTCGCATTCACAACGAACAGCCCAAGCCGGTCTCACAAGAAAAAGGGAAAATGAAACGTCCACCCGAACGTAGCTAAGTGCTACAAAGGGAACCCATGCGGGTTCCTCGAAAGAAAGCTTCGCAGTGGAAGAAAAATTCGTCCTGGTCAGGGACTCGAACCCGGGACCACCGGCTTTCCGGGCCGCCGCTCTACCATCTGAGCTAACCAGACGGCTAGCAGGTGGCAGGGCGAAGTCGAATTTGTCAACAACTTAGAAGCTGAACACAAGCCTACAACATCAGCACGCCTTGGTCCCATGGCCACACGACGTACCATTGGTGGAGCGATAGCAAATAACATGCACAATTTGCAAGTAGAAGCCGGTACGGTGCGCTCATCTCGATTCAATTCGCGACTTGTGGTCTCCCATTGAGTCTAGTCGATGTCGTACTCGGGTACCAAGGTGGCCAAGGAGTATAACCTGTCCTTGTCGCCGCTTCCGACGCTGGTCATGTGCTGGAAGCAGCAGGGCAGAGAGATATCGCTCTTGCCGATCAGAGGCTTGGGCTTGGACGCCCTGTTCGGGTGGATGGCTCATTTTCCCTTTATTAACTCTCTGCACCTTGCGGTTTCCCGCAGAAATATTACGTCAAGCGGTTCTCACGTAAGAAAATGTTAGCAGTGGCTGCGCGACCTCGTTGGAACCGAGAAGTCACTCAGAGAGGGCCACTTTTTCAGGTGTTGGTCACAGTTAACGAGTTGCGTTTAGGGTGCGGACGACAGACAGCTTTCAGCGCCTGCTACCGCTGCTCGTTGAATTGCATGCACAAGACCGATGAGCGGGACGAGCACGCGGAGATGCAAATGACCGTCAGAATAGCATTCAACTGAGCTATTCGGTTCGTAGCTGAAACGAGTTTGGCCAGCTGAACTTAACACGCGGGATAACGGTACGTCCTTCCCTGTCTCCATTTTTCCCCATGTTTTCAGTTCAACTGACCAAACTCGTCTTAGATACGAAGAACGTCGATGATGTACCAAAATATGATGGTGTCGAAGCAGACGATTAATTTTCACGCAGCTTTACCGCGGCTGGACGTGCATGTTAAGGACGCGAGATTGTCTATAGTCTGGCCTCTGAGTAATGGGAAACAAAATTCAGGTTCGAAAAACGCTGAACCCTTTATTTTTTGCGTGAGCATAAGTTTATTATATCGCCCTCTTCGGCGATGCCGCGGTTGTACTGTTGGCGTAGGGTGGCCTCCGTCCTTATTCTATTCACGCCTCGTCCAGTCTCTCTTTCCGACTCCTTTTCATTCGCGACCTGCACAGGCCGTCTCGTCATCGTCTCTTGCGTGTAGGCTTAAAGGACTGTGTTCTGTCCCGCTCGAGAACGCGCAGGGTAAAAAAATACAGTGCACGCCCGCGCGCGTTGTTTCGTCGTGCGGGTGGCAGTTTCATTACGGCCGCGGCGGTCGTCTCCTGCTATGACGCGTGCCCCCCTTTGCCGACGCATTCGTGCCGCCTCGATGGGTGGATTGTCTCTTCCACGCACGATCGGAATCGCTTCGAAGAGAACTCTGAGAAAGAGAGGGGAGAGAGAGCGGTCGCTGTTGTGGAAGAGCGCGCTGTGTTTTGGAAGAAACTTACCTGTTCTTTCTGTTTCGTTTTGTTTTGGTTTGGTTTTTTTCCCGAAACGGCTGCTGACGCCGTATCCGACTGTCGCGTGCGTGCCGGTGGCGTTGGAGTTTTCAGTCGTTAGCGGCGGCAGCCATCTGGACTGACTTTGCCCTTTCACTTGAGCAACGCAACCCCACGCCCCCCCTTCCCCATGCGCTCCCATTTCCACCTCCGTTCTTTCTTTCTTTCTTTTTTCGATCACTGGCGGGTGCCTGTAATAGAGTTTTTGAGCCGGCTCCCATTTTTCAGTCTACGATTCCGGCGTCGTGCTCTCGCCGACTCAATCATAGGCCGGTGCAGCCCCAAGAAACAGTTGTGTGCGCCTCTCTCTCTCTCTCTCTCTATCTCTCTCTCTCTCTTTCTAGGTCGTACCGCGTCCGACTGCCGCGTATCGACGCCTTTGTGCGCGATGTACACGCGCGAGCCTCCTTTCGCATCGTCTTCTCCCCTCGGAGAGATTTCCCTCGCCTCCGGCGTCGACGTTGTAAATTTCAAGTCGTCGCCAAGCCATACTCTTCTACAGCGTCGTTGTCCTCGCGGCTGAAGCTCCTACCAACTTTTTTCGAGACCACCCTTTCTATATATATATATATATATATATATATATATATATATATATATATATATATATATATATATATATATATATATATATATCCTTCTTCGCTATACGTATACGTCCCTGTGTTTATTGAGCCGTATAACACCCCCTTAGCCCGAGGCGTTGGCCCAGACACGATATGACTCGGGGGCGGAGACACAGGGGGGCAAGTGCGGGGCCATAACGTTCTTCGGCCGTCGGGAGAGAGCCGCCAGTTTTTGCCATTTGCGCGCTTGCTCAACGGAGGACACAGTCGGCGGCGGGGATCGCGACTCTTGACGCCATAAATCGCGTCTCCCGGGAAGAAAAAAAAGGAAAAAATGTACGATAATGTTGCGAAAGTGGACGCCTCCGGGCGAACTTTTCTCCGGTCACGAGACGCTCTTCTTCAGTGGAAAGAAAAAAAAAGGAATCTGAGTGCACAAGGGGGTTGGGGGAGGAGTGCAGTAGGACGAGAGGATAGAGGGGAGTTCCGATCGGCCGTCACGTTTAAGCGTGTAACTGCCCTGCGAGCCAACGTAGCTTGGCCTGTCGGCTGGCTTCTTGCTGCCTTGCCCTGCCTCCTCGCGTGTGTGTTGCCCCCTTGTCGGTGGCACGGAAGGTTGCGAAATGTCTCGGCTGTTGGCACGGTCTCGAAAACTGCAGCAGCTTTGCTTGTTGTCCGCGGGGGAGGAATTGTGTGGGCTCTTGTGGTCCGCGTATATAGCCGAAAACGAGAGAATAGAGCGCCGGTGTTTCAATTTTGTTTTGTTTATTTGTGCACCGGATAGTGTTCCAGATATCGCTTTGTGGGGAGCCCGTTCTCTCTGGCGTTGCGCAGACAGATGAACTGGGTAACCAGCGCAGCGCACGCCTGTATCCAACTGGAGGAGCGCTGAAAAGCCATTGATATCTATAGCGACCTGAAGTTTTTCATAATAAGGTAGGGTGGTTTATTATTATATTTTTTTATCCCTCCCTCTCTTTTTCTTTGTGCGAAATGCTTTTGTCGCTGTGTGCTAGAGAAAAAAGAGAAACATCATTTTTGAACGACTGATTGCTCGAGTCCAGCTGGGCCCTCAATCGTAGTGCTGTGTCCCTCTGTCTGGCCTCGTTGGCGGGTTTTATGCTGGCCATCAGCACCGGTCATAGTTTAGGGCGTATTTCCCTTGCGGCAGAGTGGTCCAGCTCTCCTAGGTGTGGGCAACGGAGGCGATGTCTGAACGAGATAGAATTGGTTCGCAAAAGAGAGCTGCTGGGCATTCTCTGTTAGTATGGAGTGTGTTGGGGTGTTCTAGACTCTTGCTTGACATGCCTGCTTGCTCGGTCTGTTCCCCATGTGTCAGACTCACGAGAGAGCATGCTCGCCTAAACGTCAATGGGCCTCGAAATACCTCTATTTTCACTGCCGCTATATATGTCATCCATTCGTTAGGGCTGATATTAAAGCGATGGTAGATGACAAAAAAAGCAGAAGCAGGCAATACATTATTTTCTGTTCCCCTTTAAGTGATACTCCTAGGTGACAAAATAATGCTTAGTACTTAGAACTCCCTCAGAACCCAACTATCCAGTTTTGAAGAGCGTGTGTTGAGAATTTAAAACGCGGGATGAAAGCTTAGCTGATCAAACGTTCGATGAAAGTAGAGGGGAAGGCTCGTCAGAAAGAAAAAGTAAAGTTGTGTAGACTAATTTAGGACGTGACGCCGTCACTCACGTGGAAAATTTTCGTTTTGTGTATGTAGATGTATTGCGGCTTACGGGAAACAGAAGCGAAAGCTAGGTTATGGAGATATACGCCCGCATGTTCCTGGTAAAGTTCCTCGCTACGTGATATTCTATAGACTATACGAGTCTGTCGAAAAGCTTAGCCCGTCTGTTATCGTTATCGCATAAAGCTCGTTAGGCACGCTTCGCCGCTGGGTGTTGCTGTTTTCATTTTTTCCCCTTCAGAAGTGTCCATTCATCATCATCATCATCAGCTTGGCTACGCCCACTGCAGGCTAAAGGCCTCTCCCATACTTCTCCAACTACCCCGGTCGTGTGCTAATTGTGACCATGTTGTCCTTGCAAACTTCTTAATCTCATCCGCCCACCTAACTTTCTACCGCCCCCTGCTACGCTTCCCTTCTCTTGGAATCCAGTCCATATATCCTTAATGACCATCGGTTATCTTCCCTCCTCATTACATGCCCTGCCCATGCTCATTTCTTTTTGTTGATTTCATCTAAGATGTCATGAACTCGCATTTGTTCTCTCACCCAATCTGCTCTCTCCTTATCTCTTTAACGTTACACCCATCATTCTTCTTTCCTTAGCTCGTTGAGTCGTCCTCAATAGATGCACCTATCTCCCGTTTATTCCTTAGTTGTTTCTTGTCTGACGTGGTTGTTAGGTTCCTAGTATTTCCCTCGCTATCGTGTTCTTGTATTTTCAGATAATTTCCATGTCCGAGAAGCGCAGCTCACATCTGCAGGAACCACAATGGCGCGGGTGATTGCGCGCTTTCTTCATGTTTAACTGCTGACGCCATGTTCCCGTGCTCGATCGTTTACGTACGCAGTGTGGCCAAATCGCCCTATGTGGGACTTGCCGCCGCAAGACAGACGTAGGCAATATTCCACACGTGCGGAGTAATCAACGAAACGTGTGGTGTTGTTCGAAGAGCCGTTTTTTTTTTCTTTTGCCAGTTTCAAACATATGCGAGGTCATTTGGCAGGAAAGCTTAGTCGGCGCTCTTCCTGTCTGTCTGGGCACGTGTGTTAATGTTGCACTCCTCTTCTGGTAGATTGGTAAGAACGCGCTTCCGGCACTCGACCTCGCCTGTGAGGAATGTAAAGAACGTGTGCAAACGATAACCATTACCACGTCACCAGAAGACGCTAGGGTGTTCCGCATCGAGTAGACGGTTGCCACGTACATTCAACGTATAGTTTTAGTTAAGTGTATAGTAGTTTGATTTAGTTTCTGATATGTTTTGAAACAAGATAATATCTTCAATGTACCACGCGCTGTTCAGTTTGATCAATTTGACTTCCAGTAGATCACTAAGCTTTTTTTTTTTTTCTTGTTCTCGTGTTCTTGGTAAGGGCTACGATGGATTGGGCTTTCCCACAAGAACAGTCATGGTAGCCTGGCGATAGGCCTGGCTTGATGTCGTGGGTTTGCTGGGCTAGAGATCTTAGCTTTTAGTGAACAAACTGGTTCTTCGCCTTGTGGCCACGTGCTCTCCGCAGCATTTACGCGCAGTCTCCGGCCACCCATCATCGTCCTCCCCGGCGAAGCACGACTGCGTGCTGCATTGTGCAGCCGATAAGGAACACCGCCACCGCATCGTGTTAGGAATGGCCGTACGAGGTGGCAACGTGCCAGCTTTCAGCCCGCTGCACGTGTTCCCAGCCCACCAGACAGGGCGCCCTTCAGAGAACTGCGGATGACCGGCAGCCACGTGGCGCGCGGTCAGCTCAGGAATGTGGTACTCGGCAGCGCCACCCGGGACGGAACAGAGCTCCACGAAGCCCTCTGACGTCGACACCGAGAGCTGTGCGGCACTGAAAGCTGTGCGGCACTGAAACCTGTGTGTGTGTGCAACACGAACATTTCCGTTGACGGGGAATCCGTCCACGGGGCCCTCGAACGGTGACGTCGAACGATGACGTCGAACTATGACGTCAAGCGGAGAGGATATAAGCAGCGTTTGCCGGCTGCTAGAGTGCGCTCGTCGTCGGGAGCTGAGTGCTCGTTGTCATGCTAGAGACGTACTAGTGAGCTGTGTGCTCATAAGCTGTTTGCTGCATGTTAGTCTTGCGGGCTCCATATGGGAGTCGCGCTAGACTGCCAATGTATCTTGCTTAAAATGCTTAATATGTAAATAAATCCTGTTCACCGAGTTCCTCTCTACGACCTTCAACTCCTTCAAATGGTGGCAGCGGCGAGGTAGTCCGACAACTCTGACAATCGTCACCGCCTAGCGCCGATGACAGGGAAGATACCGAAAGCGCAGGCTGCGTAGTTTCAAAAGCACACTTGATAACCGACCGCGCGAAGCGCCGGTACAGCCACCTGCTACTACTGCTGCTGCTGAGGCAATAAGCAGCCGTCCCTTTTCTGTGTTGGAATTCGTTCCTCGGTCAACGCAGCATCCAACAGCCTTTGCTTAGCGTAGTCATTTGCTGTACAGTCCCAAGTGTGCTTAGGTATACTCCACAACACCCGTAAAGCGTTGCCCTGTGTCGGTCATTGAGTGCACCTTAGTACTGTATTTCTTTAAATGCTTCAGAGATGCGCGTGAGAACACGTAGGCACGTTCCAACACTTTTCCTAACCATAGAAAGTAAGGAAACGCTGTCCCCCACGGCTCTTCGCGATCGTGCCGATCGCTGCCGTCGACAGAGCTGATAAAGTGGTTAATCAGGACGAGCCCCGTCAGAGGTGAGGGTGCGCAGCCTTTACTAGGGAATGCCAGATACGAGTGGTTTTTTTTTCTTTTTTCATTCCCTGAAGACCTCCCACTACCAAAGAGAAAGATCACAGCCATCATCATCAACATCATCATCATCATTACCTCTCACCACCTCCGCCACGCTCGCCACCACCACCACCATTAGCATCATCATCATCATAATAACCGGCATCACTAATGACAGCGTCAACAGCTCCTAGGTGGGCTCACGTCAAAACATGTTCTTTGAAATCACCTCTTTTGTTATAAGGAATGGTTAGGCATCCGCCGCGTAGTGTTGTCGTTCCCTTCTTCAAATGATGTTGGCGGAATCTGGCAATCTATTAGAAGAGTTAGTCAAGTGCAAGTCACTCATAGCCACCTCGCACTTCTTTTTAATTACGTTTTATCAGTATGCGCGCCACCAACTTATGAGTAGTGTTGAAGTAGTAGTAAAGTAGTTGTAGTGGGAGTAGTATGAAAAGTGTTCGTATGTAACCCTACACACAAACGCGTACGCACACCAGAGGCAAGCACGTACAGTACAGCGTAGCAAGACTGCACTGCCTAATATGTCTAGCACTGTCTAGTGAAACTAGCTTTGCCTAAAACTTCAGGAGCTCGTGTCTAAGACACGGTCTTTAATCTCTCCAGATAGCAGTAGCGTAGCACCTTCACATCTCGGGTCCTTTGACGTCTTCAGAGCTTCCGCCACTTCAAAGGCCTGCACTTCAAAGGTATCTCCATGACGACACCGCTAGGTGTGAATGCACTCGTTCGTCGACGACGACTTTAAGCGATAATATGACGACTATTAGTTCGTAAACGTAACAAATTGTCTCGGGTGACCATCTCAGTTTTTCTCGCGCTTTGAATTGTTTGAAGATAGCACCTCTGAAACGGCGTTTCTTTTGTGCCTTCTTCCATTTTTCTGCCAGGGAAGTAGCGGACGCCAAGCTGTGACTCGTGTAGGACGTGCACTTTATGCACACCCTATCGACTCGGCAGCACTCATCAAGCGTGCTTTCGTTACACTATAATTCACGTGTAGTGTAGTGTAGCGCGATTCAGTTATGGTGTTTACAGCTGTGATCAATACTAAATTTTACGTTTTTCTGAAAGTTAGGCGCTGGGAGCTACGTGAAGTTCGCCTATGCGTATAAGTTATGTGTCCAGGGGTACACAAAGTGAGATGATAATTATCGCTGACTGCCGACGGATTAACTAAAATTGAGTAATGAACTTTTTTAGTGACTGCAGGAAGCGGGCGTGTTTGTAGTGAAAAGCTAGAGGCAGTCGTGTTCCTACACAGCTCAATTTGGCAGAATTCTTCTAGCATGCCCGTGTTTCGAGATATCCGGCTGCAAATTTTAATTTCTTTTCGCATTGTTACGCTTACAATGCAGTGAGGATCGGCGCAAAGCCCATCCGTGATGCCACACGGCTGTTGCGTGCGGCGTTTAGTCTGACGAGGGGGCAGAGGCATAGGCGAAGATGAGAACTGTTTCCCTTTCGCTATTGGCTGGCGAAATCAGGGAATGGCTGCGCGGCGTGGCCTACGCGGAACGCAGAAGTCCTGTTAAAGGCGATAACGGGAAGTAATTATTTTTGCACGTTTTTTGCACGACTTGAGATCGCTAGGAATATTAGCTTGTCATCCCGTTAGCTTCACTGCCTTCTACTAGAATGATTCCGCCATAGCAATGCCTCGGAAGGACAATCAAGAAAAACCATGTTGGTATCCACTGGAGCTGACATGGCTGCTTTCACTGGGACGAGGTATTCTACCGGGAAAAAAAAAAGACGTGGTTCTCACAATGGCTGAGATGAATGGCGGCGACTCATTAGCGATACGGCTGCACGCTTCTCGCCACCCAGACCGTCAGCTTCCAGCTAAGCCAACGTTCATAAACATATTTCGCCGCTTTCGCACGACAGGCTCAGTCCACCATCAGAGGCAGACCAAGAAGATAATTGTCGATGAAGACTTCGAAATCAGCGTTCTCGTGCACGTAACGCTGATGCCAGAAACCAGTGTCCCAGAGATTCCCGATTAGTGCGGATGCTGCTTCGGAACAGTCACAAATGTGCTAAAGAAGCGTAGCTTCCATCCGTACCATATTTGCATTTGCAAGGACCTAAGTGAGGCAGACTTTGAAAGGCGGCTTGACTCCTCCAATTCGGACCTGATCAAAATTGATGAAGAAAAGGGGGGGGAGAGAGAGAGAGAAAATATGAGAGGTAGGGAGGTTAACCAGAGAGGAAAATCCGGTTTGCTTTTGCTAGCGTACGCTGGGGAGAGAGTGGGAGGGGAAGGTAAAATAAGGGTCCTGAAAATCTCACTCCATCTCACTTTGCCAGTTCGTTTTAAATTCCTGTGTTACGCTTCGTGACTTTTACGTTTAAGCTGCCGGTCGTTCTCACTTCTTATAGGTTCATTTTTCTTTCCGCAGGCAAGTTTACGAGAATACTTGTTCCGCTTCTGTATCGTCCGCGTAAACGTCCTTATGGTCTGTGCTATACCCCGCGGCTCCTCGCCGAGCATGGAGAGCCGCAACACGGCGGATTTATGTCGGCTGCGGTCTAGGGAAATTACTGGCCCTAATTTGCTTTAACTAGATCGTATAGTTTCGTAACTGCTCGACAGCGGCGTTGCGGCTTGCGAAATGGTCATCGGCGTTTGGTCTGAACGCGCCTGCACCGAAAGCCAACGAGCGAAGCATGCAGATCGGGTCTTCGCAACTCCCATCAGCCCGCCGTGTCCTCCGCAGTCCCCTGGCGCTTGTTTACTCTGCAAACGTAGACGACAGACCGTAACGTTGTTTCGTTTTATTATTATTATTGTGGCTAGTTTGTTTCTTTGTTTGTTTGTTTAGCCCTCCTCGTGTCAGCTCATTGGGTTCTCGCAATCGGGAATCTGTCGCAAGTGCTCCTGTGTCGACGAAATCGCGAGCACCCTATTAGTAAGCGTCGTCGTCATGTAGGCAGTGGCGCATTCTGTATTAAAAAACGAAAAAAAAAGAGGAAAGTTGCCCCGGCGCATTGTTCGCTCTCCACCGCAACGTTGAGTGCTCGGCTTTTAAATGTGCTGCGATGAATAGACGCTGACGTCACCGGGCAACACGCTTTGAAAATTTGATATGCCGTCGCGCACCCTTGGTTGTGCGCGCGGAACCGTTTCACAGCCTCCGTTTATAAATTCCAGCTTCATAATGGCCGTGCGGCGGTTCTCGCGAGTTTCGTAACGGGCTAGATATTTCCCCAAAAAAAATTTTTTTAAAGTAAATAAATGAATGCCCCGTCCCTCCCCCCTCTCCCGCTTTATCCCGCCATCTCTTGGTTGCGAAATCGTTGGAAAGCCGTGCACGGCAATTTTCTTGTGGGCCTGCTTGTAGGTGGCCCCTTTCTTGCCCTTGTTTCGTCTCTGGCCCTGAAACTCTCGCCTGCTGCACTTTTAAGTAAAGCCTTTCCCGCCGCTCGGCGGCCATTTCTGAGAATGGTGATGCTGACTTTCCTCTTCTCCATCGTTCGTGGCTTTTGAATTCGCAGTGATGCATGCGTTTAAACAAGCCCCGAAACGAGAATGATCATTTGCCCGCGACCATAATTGAGTCCTTCGTGTTTGCCCCGGCAGAACGAGTTGTCGGCCGTACAGCGCGTCTCGCTTCCATCCTCGGAGGTCATCTCGGCGCGCCGCCGTTGAATGTCGCGGCTAAAGAGCGCCGTCACTTTCCTCGCGTTCTTTCCGGGGCTTTGTGTTTTTCCTTCTCTCGTAATAGAGAGCACCGTCGTTCTGTATATGGAACGCGGGAGGAAAGCTGATAATCTGAGATGTGCACGACGATGTCAAAACTTCCTGCACTGGACTGTCAAATCGCGAACCATTCCGTTGACCTTGTCCGCGCTCGTATAATAGATCCGGTTGTTTGCTCGGAAACCTTTGATATCTAATGGCTTGCCATGTCTTGCTCGCGATAAACTGTAAAAGGACCAAGAGTGGCGCGTAAAGTGATGAAACGCAAAAGGACTTGCGTAACGTTAAATAAATGGGAAGACAGACAGTGTGGATTGGAGAGAGAAACTGGCGTAGCGGTTGCTCTCGTTGCTATGAAGACGAAGGACAGACCGTCTGATGTCGCCGCGGAGATAATCGGCGGTGTACTAGAGTAACTGACCGGGTGCCGAGTGAAGGGGAACGCAACTAAGAACTTCAGACAAATAGGAGACGTGACGAGATAGCGAAATTTTCCGGCATCTACATATATGATGAGGTCAGATGACAAAGGTCTGTGATAATCGGCGGTCACAGGGAGCTGCAGTCATATTGACATTGTCTGGCAACAGCTCCTATGGGTAGTTCTAGTGTTGGCACTCTGTCTGCGTGTGCGTGCGTGTGTGCGCGCATGTGCGTGCATTCAGTGACCATTACGTAATAAGAGCACGTGTAATATGCGTAATCATGTGCAAGCATTCTATAGCGCCTGGCAAACGAACGATGTCGCTTTAATGTTTATTAGCTAACATTACTTCAATGAGCTCAGTGGCACATTTTACGGATACACCGCAGGCCATCTTCTTTTGTGCGCGCTCGCAATCTCAGCGACGCGAGGCAAAGCACCCGTATGTGGTGTATTTTTTACGGCTGCTCGCTGCGCGATAATGGCTGCGACGCCACGCGCTTCAAGGCTAGACGAATGGTAACATCGCGCCGAGAACAACAATGAACCAGCGAGCGCGTGTGCGACCTTGCGTCCGGTTTTATTGTTGTTCACTTTCTACTGGCTGCCGTTCTTTCTTTTAGAGCTCGTACTCGCTGGTAATGCTGTAATGAAATTATGCGGTCCCTTTTTCGCAAGTTCACATTTTTTGTTTACACCTTCATCATCCTCTTTTTCCTTCAGCATCATATCATCATCGTCGTCATCATCATCATCACCATCATCATTATTATTATTATTATTATTATTATTATTATTATTATTATTATTATTATTATTATTATTATTATTATTATTATTATTATTATTATTATTATTATGATCACCATTCATTGTCCCTTGAAAGGACCCCTTTCAGGGTATTACAAAAGCGGGGGGGGGGGGGCAATATGCATCAATGAACACTATGGTCGTTATTATACAACAGTTAGCTTATTTATCCAATGGTAAACAAAACTTAGTATACATGCTAGAAGACGATGGGCGAGAAAAAGCACAAACAATACAAAAGATAAGGTACAAACTGGCAGTGGAAATGGTAGCTCAACCGGCAGTATAACAGAGCAGTAGAGAAAAGAAAAAGAGGTAGACGTCAGAGTAACAGCGCAGTAGTGGTAGGTTAAGGGCTTAAAAAACATGAATACAGGTGCCTAAATTTGTCTGAGTCACTTTCATTTACTATTCTGTCGGGTAGCGCGTTCCACACTTCACTAGCAATTATCCACCAAACACGAATGCCAAACAAAAAAGAAGTCGTGCTGTGTTCGTGTAACACATTACATATCTTTTGATTGGCGAAAATATAAAGAGAAAGAAAGGGGACCCGTTCGTAGCGCCTTTCTTTGTCTTTCCGGAAAGGGCGGCGTAGGAGTCGTCTTCTTAGTGCGTAAAAAATTTTACAATTCTCTACCGCACCTTTTCTTTTTTTGCTACTCTCTTTTCACGTACTTTCTCTAGAGCGTACGCGAACAAATTGTGATCGACTGGCGTGTTTGTGTCGCAGTTGTTATCACTGAGGATAAACGACGAGCGCGTCGACGAAAAAAAAAAGAGCCCTAAGAGAAATTTACTGCTATAATGCAAAAGGCGATGACGTAGAGGCGAGGACGTTTTTGGAGTAAAGCGATTTGGTGTGTAGCACAACAGGCATCGACGGTACTTAGGGACCCCGAGTATCCCATAGAAAATCGCAACACTGTTCATTTCTGAAAGCTGTAAAGCAGACAGGGAGAAGAGTAAGAGAGGGATGTTCCAAGCACAGGGTGAAAAGGGCCTCTCGCACCTTTTTAGCACTGAGCTGCTCATTGTCGCTGCAGAAGCTGTCTTTTCTTCCGGAAGGTGATTTTCCCTTATATCGTCTCCTGTTTTTCGGATGGGCGGGCGAGCGCCCGTCATTCTCTACAGTGGGGTGTTGTTCCTATGGCGCGAGAACGTTAACTCGGAGCTTTTAATGTGGGAAAAAGCGCGGCAAAAGAAATCAATTCCGTTTATACTCTACACACACAAAAAAAATGATAAAAGAAGAAAGGTGACGTTAAATGCGCAGCGCAGCTCTACGTAATGCAGAAGAAAGTGCAGGCGTAACGTCTTTATTTGCCGCATAGAGAGAGAGGCCGTATTTGCCGTAATGAAAGAGAGGCCCGCGATTGGCTGCGCTAGTCGTGGCGTCGTTGCTCTCCGGCTCCAAAATGGGCAAGCCGCACGTCTCACGTACTCCTTAGGGGCAGGCAGCTTTCGATCAGCAACGCCACGACCAGAACTGGGAACGAGCTCGTCTACGCCGTGCCGATGCCGCAGCCCGGGCACATAGAACAGGCCCGTGCAGCTCACCGCAAGCAGCAACTGCATACTGAGGATCCGGCAGTCTACCAAGCCTTCGTTTAATGAACCGTCGGGATTAACCTAGTAATAAACACCGGGGCCGTGCATCTCAGCTTCGCTAGTTAACCATCTCTACAGAGTGCTTGGGCGGTGTTTTTCCTTTCGTTTGTGCACAATGGCTTGAGCCGTTGCTGTGTCTTCCATGGGATTGCTTCGGGCTACAGAAATAGTGGCGCGTACTTTTCACCGCTCTTGTTTCTATAGCTTTCTTTTAATCGGTTGTCTCGTTGTGTTCCCAATCAATCAATCAATCAATCAATCAATCAATCAATCTTCGTTTTCATGAACTCGGCGCCAGCGAGTCGAGTCGGAACTGGAGCTGAGTCATCCCGACCCGACCGTGTTGACACGCATCATGCCATCCGCTGTGACACGCATCATGCCATCCGCGTTGTCAGAATTCGCCTCTACCCTCGCCGGGTCCGACCTGCTAGCGTTTATACGAATCCGACGACCGGCTTCCGGCCCGGCAGGCCGAATCTACCCGACATTCTCGGGTTCACGTAAACGTGGGTTATTGTCGCCTGACCGGTCAGACGTTAACTCGGCGACCCTGAGCGCGTTTTCGCGGGTAGTCTTCGGCCCCAGAGACGACGCACATCCGCTGTAGACGCAGGAGAGCAACGCTACTCGAGGCATTGTATTCATGACCTGTTTCTGAAGCGACGACAAATTGCGTGGTCGCTGCTTGCAAGAAAGAACGGAGTGGTGGGCAGGCCAAATAAAGTCCGCGCGCGCGTGCGTGCGTGTGTGCGTGTGCGTCCGTGCGTGTGTGTGTGTGCGCGCGCGCGCGTGCTTCAATAGGAGGTAGGGAGAGGGAGTGAAACGAGGGAGGATTCTCGGGGTGAAAACACATCACCTTACGCTTAACCGGGAGTTCTTTGGCAGCTGCCGTACTTCGCTTGCCCCACTTCGGTCCTTGGTGGTTGTTTTCCGTTTTCCCTTTTTTTTTGTGCGTGTGTGTTCCTGTCCGTTGGCGTTACAGGCTCGGTCCGTTCCATTATACGCACTCGCCGTCCGGGCCAGTGGCGGCACCGGCAGAAGCAGCAGCGTGGCGGCGGCGGCAGCGCCTGCAGTTGTCG
Source organism: Dermacentor albipictus (assembly GCF_038994185.2). Classification (NCBI taxonomy): domain Eukaryota; kingdom Metazoa; phylum Arthropoda; class Arachnida; order Ixodida; family Ixodidae; genus Dermacentor; species Dermacentor albipictus. The sequence continues at coordinate 172,783,522 of NC_091822.1, forward strand.
TGGGAGTAGTCTCCAGGCGGCCGTCCTCTTGAAATATGGCTCACGGGACGGTGTGCAGTCGTATAGTGCGCTCTTCTCTCCGCGGGACTGGATGCGCCTGCTTCCGCCAGAGGAAATTTTCTCGTTTCTTTCTTTCTGTTTTTCTTTCGCTTCCCTTCTTTTCTTTGTGTCTTATCGCGCTGCTCTCGCTCCCTCACCCCTTTTCCGTTCCCTTTGTTCCCCCTCCCCCCAACGGGGTCGCAGCTCTTCCCGGGCCGCCTCCCGTCGCACCGCCTACGATTCCTTTTATTTCAAGGCCCGGCCGCCGTCTTTCCTATATCCTCGCCGAAGAAAGCTGTTCGTTTTCGTTCCTTTCCATTTCGTGTCGCACCCAGCGTGCTAAGGAGCTCGGGGAGTAGAAGAGAGGCGAACCTTTTCTGTCTCTCTCTCTCTTTCTTTCTCCTCTCGTTTGTCAATTTCTCCTCGACTCTTCGATCCTCGAACGGCGCAGCCTCCATTCTTTTTTGGCACTGGGCTAGAAATTGTCGCTCACGGCCGATGCTCTTCTTCTCTCGCCTATGGTTATGCTCCACGGAACGTTTGTTTTTCTTGGCCTCCGTGCCTCGTTCTTGCTGGGCCCTTTGGCTCACGGTTTCCGAGCTTCTTTTTCTCTTTCTTTTTCTTTTTCGTATCTTGTGTTTACGCTCGCCGGAAGCACCCTTTCTCCCCTCGCACGAACGCAAGCTCTTTTCCTTACTTTTGCCATCGTTTTCACTGACGCGCTCCTTTATGCTTATGTCTCCTTTCTATTCCCCGTGCGCCCGGTATACGGTCGACGCGCAAGGCGAGAGGCCTTCTCCTGCCTGCCTGCCCACTTCCCCGCACCGACAGCAGTCGAGTCGGTCCGTGTAACGGCAGCGCGCCGGGTCCGTCGGTCCCAGGCGCTGGCTCTATTTTCCCCGTGCCCCGTTCCATTTCGCCGCCGCTTCCAGTCCGTACCCCGCGGCCTCCCGCCCCCTTCTCTTTTGTGCCCGGCCGGCTGTTCTTACTGCCCCAGTGCTTTCTTCAACTCGCCGAGATGGCGGGCGGTGACCATTCTCGCGATGCTCCCGTTATGACGCCCACGTGCGCAACCCGCTGGGGTGTGTAGGAAAAGCGCGGGAACGTTGACTCTCTCTCTCCTCTTTTCTTCTACCTTTTATCCTTGTTTTCCTATTTCGCGACTGGCCCCATTGGTCAGGAGAGCAACGTGAGCTGTATCGAAACTCGCGCCTTGCTGGAAACCAGAGAAGCCCGCCTTCCCTTCTTTTTTATTGTTCCACAAAATTTTGCTTTTCTTTTACCTTACCTTTTGTGCCTCTTTGCAACGTGTGTCTCTCTGTAATTTTCGGCCGACCTGCCCTACACACTTCCCTACTTTTATTTTGTCATTCTCTCTCTCTCTCTCTCCGAAGGAAATGCCGGCCATCTTGCGTCCTTACTTTTCTTTCTTCGTTTGGAATTGGTGCTCGTATATTTCTTACCCCCCGCCTTTCTTTATATTCTTTTTATCTTCATCTATGTGTCCGAGTCCTTTATAGGGAGTTGGCCAACAAGCCCGCAGAACAGACGACCACAGTCAGAATAAGATATGTTAGGTCAGTTGTCGCAAAGGATGCAGTATCTACTCCCAGGGCACGTATAGAACTCCAGTTCTCTTGATGTTGTCTACGGTTCTGCAATGTCGGCGGTGACATCAAACTGTGCCAATGCAGAACTTTGTGAGCCGATTTTCGTTTACCTAGTTATCGGTATCTCTCTTGCGGACTCTCTTTCAATCCTATTTTCCCTTTTGCTGAGGAGGTTAGTAAACCGGACTTATTTCTTTTCTCTTTAGCTTTCATGCCTTTCCATGTACCTCTTTGCTGCTTGCAACCTCGCCTATACTCGCGAGTTGGCTATCGGAGCATTCGGAAAACGCTGTACGCGTGTGGTTCGTGTGTCGTGTATACGTCTGGCGAGAAAATGACCTTCGGCATTTTAATATGTTTGGCGATTTCAAGAGAACACAAATACGGACTGTGCTTCGCTTTTGGCGGCTAGCTTCTGAATAGTTGGAATGAGTCACTTCATGAGTAATCATCCTCCGTTCAATGAATAATTTTAAAGCCCAATATGCCGCCGGGCACTCCGAAACCGTCGGCAAATTAGACTTGCCTTCAACATTGCCAATCAATCAATCAATCAATCAATCAATCAATCAATCAATCAATCAATCAATCAATCAATCAATCAATCAATCAATCTGTTCGCCAACCGGTGTTTCAAAGCCGAACGGTGCCTATCCGATGTACGGCCCCGTGCTACATAAAAATAGTGTATAACGGCAACGAAAACTTTTGCTGCCGTTAAGTGAATATTTCATAAACTTCATGAATATTTCCGTTTGTATTTGGCGCAGTCCATTCGATCTGCCTTGCTTCTGTTCGATTTACCTTCCAAGAAACGCCTGTTCACAGCGTCCTCAGCGAACACAGTCTGTGTATTTCTTTAAAGAGGCAACAGCTAAAGTAATAAAAAAGCGCTTGAATTATTTTTCGGTAAATATTGGTAATTTCTGTCCTGAACTATTGTAATCTTCGAAATATAAAATGACACTAAATAGAAATGCAAGTTGAGCAATATTAATGAACTACACTTTTAAAATACTATAAAATACGCTCTTTCTGTGAGCGCCGGAGTGGCAAGGGGCATTAGGGAAAAAGGATGCAAGCGCGACAGACGTGTGGCGACGCCACGTTGAACTTCCCTTACCTACTCGACGTGACGTCATAGATTTTGACGCCGTTTGCTAGGGCTTAGTTAATTTGTTTCAGTAATTGTGGACTGCGTTGCATTCCTAATGAGCCGAAGCCTTAACTTAGCAAGTGTCCCGTACTTTAACCGCAGATGCCTAAACATGAAAAAAAAAGAAGCCCTGTGAAATTTCCGACGTCACCATAACGTACAAATGCTGGTGTTCCTGTGCATAATTAGGAAAAAAAAATACTTGTGTTATTTTTCTTTCTTTTCTAATCACACGTTTCACGTGCAGTTTCCAAAGATTATTTGTTCAGTGTCCTATAAGGTATCGGTATCCCCATTAAGTCGGCAGATCCCTCCCTCTATTTAATCATTCACTTTTTCTTACCTCACTCCACCACATATCTCGCTCACGTGATGCGCTTAAATACGGGACGTAAGAAGAGCCAGCCAGCATTGTGCATACTTGGCTACAGTCTCGCAACTCCACGTTCTGGGCCGCGTATGCATGTGCGAGTTTCTACCTTTCTACAGAGTTTCTACCTTCTTTTCTACACACACACACACACACACACACACACACACACACACACACACACACACGCACACGCACACGCGCACACACACACACACACGTGCGCGCACGCTCGCGTGTTTTTGATATTGTTTTTAAGACCTATGCATCGCGAAGAGCTACATCTTCGCCACCGCTGCACGGACAGGCTCCTGTGAGATACGTATCTTGCTAGCTTTGCGAGCGAGTGGCAGAAGTTCAGCGCACGGCGGTTCGCACTCACAGCCAAGAAAGAGAACGGAACACCGCTGTGACGTTTGTACTGGAGCCGTGGTGAGAAGTCCCGTCGGGTGGGAAAACAACACGTGGAGCGGCCATATTAGCGCTGTCAGGATGCAGCCTCCATCGGCCGCCGCCGGGGTCCTTGCTTCTTCTCTGCTGCCTGCGCGTTGCGCGCTCTTTGCTGGCGGCGGCTTCTTTATCTCGGCTCGTTCTTATTGCCGGGTGCGTGTTTGCTTTGGCGCCTTTATTTGTGGCGCCACATAAAAGCTCCGCATTCAGGGTGCGATGTGGGTTCACCCGACGCGATGATGTTAGCTTTTCGCGCCTCCGCTTAGACTTGGAGCTCCTTCTCTTTACCCACGTTCTCTCACTTTTTTTGTCGACGTTTGCTCGTTTGATAGCTGTAGACGAACTCTAAGGCAGACTGCACTACGGCAGACTAAGCCAGACTACGCAAGATAGAGTTGAGAAACTAACGCTACGCCTTTCCACATGTAACACGCGCGCACACGTTTCTTATTGTGGTTTGTGTAATAACTTTAGTCAAACGGGAAGGTTGCCTATATCAGAGTCGCCTAACCTAAGACGCACTTGTGAAAAACTAAGGCTACTTCTTTCTCGTGCGCACCTGAGTTGGACTCACAAACACACTAAGCCTCCAAAAAAAGAAAAGAAGACGCAAATGCAAATAAGGAAAGGTACAGCTAATCAGAAAACGCGTTCCATATACACCCCGGCCTTAGCTAATTCTTGTTATCGTTTACAACTGTCAAGATGCGATCCCGGGATGCATGTCTTCGTCGGCCAGTGTTTTGTAATTGCTTTTCTTTTAATATTTTGCTTCTAGTTCGTCCTTACGTGGATGCTTAGTGCTTCGCTATATCGGCTCGTTTCCTCCTCAGGCGTAATAATCCCAACTAGCGTGCATCCAGCGAGTATATGATATATAGAGAGAAATAAACAGCAAAGGGAAATGAGGTTGACCAGACGCAAAACTCCGGTTCTCTACCCTGCAAGGAGTTGGGGAAAAGGCCGTTAGAAAGAATGGAAGAAGAGAAAGAAAGGAAAAAAATAGAGTCTAGTGTATAAGATGACATATCCAACAAATTCATCAGCGGCAGCTTACGAATATCATTGACTATAGATGTCTATAAATTGAAGCGTTACGAGCATATTTATAGAAAAGTTGAACCCTGGTGGGGAGTCGGCACAGGAAGGCGAAGGCAGACTGAAACATATTTATTTATTTATTTATTTATTTATTTATTTATTTATTTATTTATTTATTTATTTATACTGTTAACCCTCACTTGAGGGTCGTTACAGGGAGAGTCAGTAATTGAATTGTACATAGAACAAACATTGAAGATCATTTGTAGGAGAACATTTGTAACACATAGAACATTTCTAGAAAAAAACAGTTACATGCAAGGAACAAATAATAAGCTATACAGTTTGAGCGAAATACTAATCAAGACCAACCTCAAAATCACTCACAGTACTTTTTGTGCCACATCATTCGGTAATTCATTCCACAGTTTAATAGCGTTAGGAAAGAAGGAAAAGCGGAATAAGTCTGTTCGAGCTATTATTGGTTGCACGAATGTACTGCGTGTTGTTCGTGGGAACCTTTAGTGAAATAGCGTTAGATAATCATCCTTGTTTACTTTCACCTCTGCGTGTAGTATTTGAAAAAGCAGTTTCAATCGCTGCTTCTGCCTTCTTGATTCCAGTGGTTCCAAGTTACCTACTTTTAACATTTCAGTGACCGAGTCACGTCGTAGATATTTAGAGCAGATAAAGCGAACTGACATTCTCTAAATTCGTTCTAGTTTATGTTTCAAAACCTTTTGATGGGTACTGCGCACAGCACCAGCGTATTCTAGGCTCGCATGGATATATGTCTTGTATGCAATCTACTTGACTTCTTTCGTCGCTTGGCGCAGTTTCCTTTGCAGGGAGCACAACTTCTGATATGTTGATTGACAAATATTTTCAACATGGGGACGCCAGTTCAATTTATCTCTTATGGCTATACCCAAATATTTGAAACTACATAGTATATTATCAGCAATATTAATTGTGAACGAGATCACTTCATTTATTTTTATTATGTGTGTGCAAGTGTCTTTTTAAAAAAATCAATTTCCGTACCCCATTTTTGACACCTCGAGCTTAAGTTTTGAAGGCACTGGTTGATGTTAAATTGATCTTCCCTGCATGTTACCGGACAATAAATCAGGCAATCATCTGCGAAAAGCTTAATTTTTACAGGTGATTGGACAACCACTGAGGTATCATCAATGTATAGCAGAAACAGTAGTGGCTCTAATACGGAAACCTGCGGCACGCCCGAATACACCTCACGAATTCCCGACATAGTATCTGCCACTCTGACTGCTTGTTGGCGATCATTTAAATAGGCTACTATCCAATCGAGAACATCCGCACTAAGACCGACATTGCGAAGCTTGAAAAGCAGTTTACGGTGTGAAACTTTGTCAGGAACCTTCGCAAAATCTATGCATATAACATCGACCTGCACTCAGGCACCTATAGCAACACAGAAATCATGAATGGTTTCGATCAACTGCGTCACAGTGGAAAGGCCACTGCGGAATCCATGCTGGAACGGACATCATAAGTCATTTTGTTCCAAAAATTGTCTAATGTTTTATTGCCACTGTATGCTCAAATATTTTACAACACACATATACGTATACGAGCTTTCTTTCTACAGTGGGTATAATGTAAGCTGTTGGCGACGATGGTGGTAATCAAATAATATCTCCTTCATTTAACGGGGTTTAAGGTTGCAAAGTAACATAATGAACTACAAAGGAGTCCGCACCGAAGTTTTCCCGTTAAAGTTTCACCTCCCGAGACCGGCTGCCAGTGTTTTTAGCGTTCTGCCTCAACCGAAATGACGTCGGAATGGCCGGTGATAATTTATTATTTATAGCAGAACGCTGTGAATTCCAAGCGATCGCGGCTGATAGGTGCCAGTTGCGAACAGCCGCGTTCAAGCTTGCTTACTACAATGAAGAATGTATATAAATGGACCATTACCGGCACAAATTCGGAAGCGTTAAATGCTTGCTCAGTTTTTTTTTTCCAGTTCAGCAGGTTAGCGAGAAAAAAAAGCGGCCACAAAACATTTCTGGGGCTCATTTGTTTTACTCCGCACGCGCGCCGCCTGTTATAGTGATCTACTTGTAATAGGAGAACTGGCTAGTTCTGCAATCATTGCATTCGTACAGGCCTCGAAAAAAAAACGAGAAATAGAATGGGAAAAAAATCGGGCAGTTTAGTACGAAGGGCGAAGAATTGAAAGCGCTAGTAAGGTTTACGTCATGGTGAAGCTCCTCAGACGGTGTACTTAGCTGGTAATGCGCAGTCCCGACATTGCTATCTGTGAAAGAAAAAAGAAAAAGGTCTACGCCAGGGGCGTGTGACACGCGCGGCTTTCGAACTCTCGTCTATCAAAATGACGTTTCTACAACTCGCACTTCTTACAAGCTTACAAGCGGACACTGTGATGCTATCGCGCGCGCTCGACACACCTCGAGTGTTCTGTTATATACCTTCCAAAGTGAGCGAAATCCGGCTATAATGAATTAAAAGTAAACGGGTGCTTACTTGGATGCCAGAGTGCTACGGTATTCTCCTGTCGCCGGAGTGGGCCGTTCTGTCGTTCCAGTAATGTGTCGTTGTGCACTTTTCGCTTTCTCTCTTTTTTTTTTCTCTCATTGTCTGGTTATTCGTATCGTTTACCAGCCGCTTACTCAGACTGTCTCTTCTGGCAAAAAACACGCCGCACATCAATACTCGTCTGTGCCGCAGGTTTGATTACGCATACAAGGCATATGTAACTTCGGCCGCTAAGTAAACCGTTGCTGCAAGTAAATACAACATAGTCGCCGACCGCTGGCGGTTAAGTTTGGATCGTCAAGTATTGCTACCATTTACTCTCTTAATTGTCTCTGTAATACGTGTGTTTTAGAGCGCAGCTCTTTGGCGTCCGTTCCTGGGTTTCGCGTCGGCGTTGTCGTCGGCCTCGTAACCAGCTCCGCCCCCCTTTCATCCCCCCAGCGCTAGCAGCGACCGACTGATACCGCTGGATGCCGCTGACGCCGCTAGAGAGTCAAGATAACGTGACTGCATAGAACACCGTCGCCGCCATGCAGAAAGAGGAGGAAAGGGTCCCCCCCCCCCCTGGTTCTTAGCGCTGCGGAAGCGAGGGTATCATATTGTTTGTGTCGGCATCGGCGGCGTTGTCCCTGAAACCAACTCCGCAGCTGGGGTTGACTCACTATCGGCGTCAGCGGCATCAGTCAGTCGCTGCTATCTCTTCCCTCCTCCCTTTATCGTGTTGTCCGCTTGCTGCACGCGCTTCTGCCCCCATCGTTTGCCGCTAAGTGTACGCGCCGCCCCCCTCCCACCCCTTCCTGCGAGTCTCCGGTTGTCAAAGCGCCGGCTCGAACTTTGAAGTTGGCGAACTGTGCGCCGCAAAGTTGCCCAACGGCTTGCTGGTAGTAGCTGCCTACTTCGCCCCTACCGCACTCACGAAAGACGTCGTGCACTTCCTGCAACTCGCATTAACCGTCCATCGATCCACACCGATGTTAGTAGTGGGGGACTTTAATGTTGACATAAAGACAAACAGCAATTTCCTAACACTTATGCGGGAGAACATCCCGTTCCTCTCGCTCGTAACGCGTCCCACGGCTGTGACAACCTCGCGAGGCACTTGTATAGATCTCGTCTTTGAGAATCAAGCATTGGTGTACCAAGTCGAACATATATCAGTCTATTTCTCCGACCACAAAGCTTCCTTCATGACTGTCAAGAACTGTTAGTGGAGTCTTTGTTAAAGGAATACGTGTGAAAAATAAAAAAAAATTCTGTGATAGCGCATACATGTGTTGCTCGATTTCTTTGCCTCAATCTATCGAAAAGGTGAAACAGCTTATTTGCTGCGCTCAAATTTCGCATTAGGAAGTAACGTAATCGTCGGTAATTTTTTTTAACTGTCTTTGGTCGTCTTATTTGCCTTGGCCACCGGCGCATTGTTTGCATAGGTGATCGAATCTGTCATCCTCACTTTCTCTTTGTCACGTTTGTATGATAATAATAAGTTTATTCGCAACAAACACATGCATGATACTGGAGACCAGCGGAAAAAGCTGCGGACAAAACGAATTATAATCTGCCATCTCTCTGTTCGTGCCTGATCGATGACTCGCTGAGTTAATGGCGAGGTTTTTCTTTTATGCCGTATGAATCTACCCTGTCGCACGGCTGTCAAGATTCTTGATTTGGGACGTTTGCATTTGCCTTCGCCCTTTGTGTACTCTATCAACAAGTTCATAAACAAAAAAGGAGCAGTTGTGTGAATTGCATATCGAATTGCAAGGGTCTTGTTTTTGCGAAGCATTCTTTGCCGTTTTAGGGCACGTTACGAATCGATATTGAAGCACAACAAATTATCAAAATTAGGTATTGTACCGTTTTTTTTTTCTTTCTCTCTCGCTCATTCTGTATCTTTCTCTTTAGAGCTAAATTTGAAACGCGTTCTATCTTTGCTGCATTGTTGACAAAGATACAACCGTTGATATAACGCGCTTAGCCTGTACTCCGTTATGCGTCGGCGTATTCAGCAACGATTACATGATTAGCGAGGGTGATTCTCGTGACTACCTCAGTTGCCGACGCGATATTGGGTGATACTAGAGGGAATTCGCAGTCCCAGGTCTGCACTGGTATGTAGCAGTGCGTCTCATATTCTATAGCAAAAGTGCTACAGTTGTAATTATAGTTCCCTGTGTATATTGTTTGAAATTCTCAGCTGGAACTGCCGAGAATGCGTAGAATAGGGAATCATCTGTGGCTGTAGTAAAGCGTTCCCTTCAATGTCGAAGTGCCAGTGCGTACTTTTGCACCTGTAGAGGTGCCTTTGTTGCGTGAAGTGTCTTTTTGAGGCGAAGCCATCTTTCACAACCTTCAGTTCCAGGTTTTTTTTTTCTTTCTTTTTTTTGCAGTAGCAGCATTTTGTTCTGGCAGCAACGTAGTGCAAGAAAAACTGTCTCGGAAAAACTTCGAAAAACCAGTAAGAGAGCACTGCGCGTGGCGCTGCCTCAGGACAGCGCTCGCCATCTGCTATCTCGAATTCTGTTTGAAACTAAGGAGCTGTGTGGTTCCTTGTGCGACAGGAAACGGGAACAGGGGATAAAGAAAGGCAAAATAATTAACGCGGGAGCAGTTCTGGTTCACTAGCATACACCGTAGGAGGAGATGTTGGGGCATCAAGAAAACCACAATACAATTGCTTAGTGAAATTAAAGCCGGCGCGCAATGAAAGGGTAACTTTGTAGCACGAAGCGTTGTCACATTCTATTACGTAGGCCTTTAGATTGAAGCGAGGTTTCGAGCCGTCACAGTTCACAAACGGTGAACGGCGTGAACGTCACAAGCAAGGCACCAGAGTTGAAGCACTGTCGTCGCGTATTTATTCTTGTTTCTGCTGTCTACAACGCTTTCGCATTTCAGCCGTCATTAGCATGGCGTCATCGATGCCTTTCCTAGCTGCCCTGAAATATGCTTTCGGCGTGGCGTTTTGCCGAAAAATTGAAATATCTACAGCTTTAGTGCTACCATCGCTAGCATTCCTTTTCTTCAGTTCGCAGCACTTCGATCACTGATCACCGTGAGTCAACCGGTTTCTCTTATTACTTTGCTCGCATGTCTGTCAATCCGCTCTCACACGGAATTACGTCTTTCGTTCTGCGCATCGCGAGGACATTGCGTGTCTTTTTTTTTAAGTTTATCCCGTCGTAGCTTTCCATGTACGGGCCTTTTCTCACCTTCATCGAGAGTGTCAAATTAAGATTTCACGATTACACCGCCCAATACGTTGTCTTAACAATGACGGTAATGGAACGGTGACAGTGGACGGCCCCCGCACCTGTGGGCGTACGCGAAAAACCAGTTAAAAAACAAACTACCTCTTTTCCTTATTACCCCACGACATTTCGACGCGGCCGGCCTTGTGAACTTCTTTCTTTTTTCCCTTTCTTTCACTTCGTTTCTCCATTCCTTATTTTTATTCGTTTCCTGTTTCGATTTACTGACCTTCTCCTAATCGAATCGGGGCTCACATCTTTAAACCACTCCTTCCTTTCTTCGAAGAAAAGATAGAAAACAGTGGGGGCTGACTGCAGGACCGGCTTTAGCGAGTCGACAGCGTCAGCGTCGACGACGTGGACAGAACGACGTGATTCAGTGCGATTCTCTCGCTCGCGCCTTTTTATCACACTAACCTCAACGGCGGTGGTTGTCAGCGGCCCGCAGTCTCTCTCTCTCCCTCGACTGCTCGCTGAGTTGACGCCGTCGGGGATTAGGTCGACGAGTGAGTCCTTCTAATTCGGGAAACGCGCGGCGGCCGTGAGTGGGACTCGCCAGTGTTGGAAGACACTGCGTGTACTGCCCCGTCGGACTTGGTAGAGAGCGTTTGCTTAAAAGTTAAACGACCGCCCGCGAAGGAGTCGCGCGCCACCTCCTCGATAGATAGACGTTGACCTAAGCGAAACGAGAAGAAAAAAAAGTAAAGAGGGAGAGAAAGTAGTTGCGGCGAACTTCGCGAAAAAAAAATTGCCCGAGAAAAATTTGAGGGGGTGAAAAAAAACACACACACACAAGACAGGAGAAAGAAGAAGTCTGAAAGAAGGGCGGCAGTGTAGTGGAGGGAAGACGTGGTTTAACGAAATTGCTTCGCCGTCGCCTTAGTTTCTGAAGTGTCTTCTTGCTTCTGCTCTCTCTCTCTCTCTCTCGATTTCCTTTTTCTTGTTAGTCGCTTGCTTCTTGTTGCGCCCCGTGTTCTTCTTCCTTTCTTTTTTCTTTCTTCCCCTTGATCATTGCTCGCTTTGAGTTCTCGCTTGACGTCTTTCGATCGGTTTGTGTGTTCTCTTAAAGCTCTTGCTCTCGCTCGCTCGTCGGTCGGAACTTATTTGTTCTTGGCTGCTTTTTTTTTACGTGTCGACCCGAAATGAAAGTCGTTACCTCTCACGCGCGTGGCGCAGCGCGCTGAAGCGGCGGCTCGTGCGAGACGTACGAAATTAAAGGAGGCAAGGGTCATCTATCTTTCTAACGCGGTTGCCGAGCACATCACGCGGATCGCGCTATTTATGGTCCTATCGCGCGATTTTTTTTTAAATTTCTCTTCTCATTCCTCGCGCGCCCTTCATTTGCATTGTCTTTGCCGGGCTTTGCTGTCTGGCTTTGCGTAGTGTAGTGGTGCGTTTAACTGAGGTTTCCAGAAAATTAGCATGGCTCGCTTTTGTTGTCTGTGCGCTTTGTATGCTCCTGCATTCGATGGCAAATCGAGCTTGATTACGCTGTTACATTACGCGCTGGGGGGAGGGGGGGGGGAGGTTAATGCGAAAGCATTATATGTGCCACTGAGCGAAAATGCGTCGTAGTCGGCGCGACCGGAAGATGGCACCAGAAACAGCCGAAGGCGCAAAGAGTAAAACACGTAAAAAAAGATGCTTGGATTGACATGAAATATATCAGGGAGGCCCCTGTAAACAATCTGAATTGATGATATCGAAATAAAAAAGTGGTAAACTTTGGTCTGGGCGGGAATCGAGCCCGGGTCTCCCGGGTCTCCCGGGTCCGAGACGCTTCCCCGACATTAGGGTGGCTCCACAGTTCTGGCTGACTAAAAGTGTAGCCTCGATCGTGCGTTACTGGGCATGTGACGGCGCGAGGGTCATGACGGCACGTCATGAGTGTATAACATGAGTTAGTTCGTGACGTTCCAAGGTCTACAAGCAGTATAATCTTTTACATTCCCACACGTAAGCAGTCTTAAGTGTCCCTGCCGATTCTTCTTTTTTTTTTCTCTTCTCTAGCCCGCCTAACTCAGAGCTCAATTCAAATTTGAAACCTGGCGATGAGGCCCTTCATTGGCCTTCTTCCGCAGACGTAGCCTTTCTGAGTACCGCGTCTATTACTTTGGAGCTCCATTTTTTAATGTTCCTTTGCTTAAGTCAGTGCAGCGAAAGATATTGCTTAACTCTGCTGGATAACCTACTGTGTTTCGAGTCGTTCATCTTTCCATATTTGCCTAACAGTGTTTGGCAAAGGTGTGCATCGTATATACGTTGAACTTGTTTGTCGGGTTTGCCGACCGAATGTTAACTCGTCGTAATGTCAAGGATGAAACGAGCTCACAATAAGATAGAAGCGCATGCGATTGATCGATGTAGGACGGACTGGAAATAAATTACACCCCTAAGTGTGTTAAACTTTAGCTGAAGGACCGTTTCTTCTAATAAGGCTTGGGTCTTGTTCTACGATCGTTATGTTTCGATTTCGCTAAACCATTCACTCAACACGCAACTTTTATATAATGTTTATTCGAAAGTTCCCAAATCGTTTCGTTCGTAAGTGATGCCGGCTCTTCTTTGGTGGTCCCTTTCGTTATGATACGTCTGACATCACGATCGCCTGATTTATGGCCTTATGAACAGTTCCTTAGCTAAGAAGTTTTCGCGGACGAACACTATTGCTTACTTTCGTCTTGTGCTTTCTTTTCTCGCAGGTGCGTATGATACAGTGGTAACCTCACGGAATTGCTCCCATGTGGATCTTCGAAGGCAAGAGCACACAGATTCCTGCTGGAATGGTACCGGACGCTGCCGAGCTCACCAACCACTATATTCTCCCAAGGCGGGCGGAGTCAAACGTGAGATTTGTCGTAAAGCTCGAATGGGATGCTATCTTGAGCTTGCTTCGTGCTACACATTTCTAGCACTCCAGCATCCTTTATAAAATCATCACTTTGTGTGTGTGGGGGAGGGGGGAGTGGATGTGGGTTTGTTTGTGTGTACGAAAGAAATTGGAATCGCCAGTATGGAGGTTCCGAGGGGATGATCTAAAGCGGCGAAGTGGTACGAAGTCAGCAAAACATACGAACCTATTCGCGTACTTGGTAATCTTCCTTCACTGAACTATGGCGAACTTGTGAGCTACGGTTTCGTAATCAGCAATCTGCAGCACTAACACGGAACTACAACACTAACAAGTCACTAACACGGAAGCTTGAAAGTTTCTCAGAATGCTTCGATGTGGATTGGCTTACTTTTTACGCGCTTCTTGCGCGTTCGCGTCTCGCATCGGTCGCGTTCCTGCACAAAATTGGTCCCGCATACGCTCGCGGATGACGCGGCTCAACATACCGTACCGCTGAAGCAAATGCGAAACGACCGCCGCGGAAATGCCATTTTATCGAACGTCTCCCCGCTTTGGTCTACGAGATTCTTTAGGGCGCGACGCGCTTTCTCGTGTTTTCATTTTTTTTGCGTTGTAATTTTATTTTTGCTTTAGTTCCTTCTTAGGTAGTCGCACCGTCCCTGCCGCCGGGACTTTTGGTGCCGTCTGCTTTCCATATTCCTCCATCTCTCTCGCTCGTTTTCATGTTCGCAAATCCGTCACCGCTGCTACGTGTGCCTCCATCTCTCCTTCGACAAGGCGTACACGCACGTCTTTAAATCATGCAGCTCCACTTCCGAGTGCGTGCAAGCAGCGCACGAGTGCACTGCCGCGAGCGCGCCAATCGAAGTGACGGCTGCTGCTGCAGCTAGCTGATGCTAGCTACATTATGCATGACTCTTGATGCACCTGAGCCATAAAAACTCACGAGCACTGCGCTCTCGCTGCAATGCATAAGCTGCTCTCGCCCGCGTATGCACGACCGACTGCCACCCGTTCTCCACGGATCGATCTCGCTCGCGTCTCCGCGCTGATCCCCGCCGCCAGATCCTTGAGCTGTCGACAGAGTGTTACTGGTTAATTCGCGCGCTTATTCATTGCCCCCTGGTAGCTCGTTAATTCTGCCCTCGGTTAGTGATTCATTGAGCCAGTGGCTCGCCTACGTGCTCGCTCATTCGCCGACGCCGCATCGCCGGTGGATATAACGTCGCTGTTGTTTACTGGAGCAGCGTGCGATTTCACGCTCGCTCGCTCGGAGACGTGCTCGTTCACGTGTGGGCAGTGCGCGGTCCACCGTTAATGGAAATACGAGCAAGTGAAGCCCGCGCGATTTTTTTTTTCCTCTCTTGCAAGTGTGGAATCGCCTGGCTTTGCAGCGTTCGGTTGGTGGGGCTTATCTGTGCCCACGTGCAGTGCGTTGACGCAGTTTCAGCGGACATTTGCAGCTTAAATGCGGGAGGTGTCCGTTGTAGCTTCCCCTTTAACAGTGGACCGCAATGTATAAGTCTATGCGAGGGCCCCGTGAAGATGTTTTACCGGAGGGTGATGTCTCTTTTATAATTATCTTTTCCTAGCGGGAGAGGAATCTATTTGTTTGTGGCGGTAGCGTTGCGTTTGCTTTTGCTCATTTCGAAAAGGTAAGGTGGTATTTTCCCATTTCGCGGGTGTCTTATACGCGGCATGCTTTAGCGAATATCTCTGGTGACAGTGCCTCCGATATTGTGAACCCATGCATACCTCTGACACTTTATCATTGAGGCATTACGTGATCGTTTGAGAGCCACTACTACTGACAGCATTACATTTCTTGTGAAATCAACTTGGTACCAGTTCAGGAACGACATTCACAAAGCTTCTTTTACGTATGAAACTGCTTCCTGGTTTAGCGGTGTTCGGATCTCGTAATTCACAACAGCGATCGACGTCATAACGAGACGAGCGACGTCAAATTCGGCCCTAAGGGCCATATTTACAAGAATGATTTTTTTTTTTTACGTTAAAGCTTGCCTAAGGCGACATGCCAGCCAACCCCGATGTTAGACGTATTACTAGCGAAGGGCGCCGGCCGATGACCAACAGTGCTTACAATCAAAAAGCTTCGCGAATTCTGCCCCGAGACAGGCAGTCTCTACTCAGGTTAAAGAGGTGATGAAAGGGTGTGTGTGTGGGGGGTGGGTGAAGGGGGGCGCACAAACTTAGCCAGGTCGAACGTATGCACTGCGCTGGTCGATCGTTGACCCACCTTTTATTGGTTGTGCTTTTCCATAAGGCTCTCCTCTCCGCACTGGACCGGAAGCGCTCGCAATCCCCGATGGCTGAGCGGATATAATCGCCAGCCTAGCTTCCCAGCACCATTTAGCTTGCGAAGTTTGCATACGCTGTTTACGCTCCGGAAATTGAGATATTACATACGATAACGCACTTGTCGTAAAAATGAGAAAGATGAATGGAAAGGAAGAATGAAAGGAAAAGAAAGAAGAAAGGAAGAAAGAGACAGCCTTTCGGCATACCAACGGCTTCATGAGATCTTTTGCAACAGCCAACGAAGCATGTGGAAGCGCTGCGCTAGCCTTGACCGCCGTCTTAGGGCCAGACAATGAAATCTTCCTTACCTCAGTAAGGAAGCCTTCATTGCAGTGAGGCTACCTTATGTCACTCTGAAAGGTTCCTTACTGAGGCGCCCTCGGTGAAGGCTTCCTTGGTGCTTCCTTGGTACTTCCTCAGCATAAGAAGCCAAACAATGAAATCTTCCTTACCTCACTAAGGAAGCCTTCATTGGGGTGAGGCTACCTTATGTCACTCTGAAAGCTTCCTTACTGAGGGGCCCTCGGTGAAGGCTTCCTTGGTGCTTCCTCAGCATAAGGTAGCTCCAAAGCTACCTTCATGCGTCCTTACGCCACTCCTGGCCCTGAACGAGCGCTTCACCTCACTGCTTAACCACGTGGCATTCGCTTGCACATGCGCACTGTCGCCCACCCGCGGAGAAGCGCGTGCACGGTACGTCTTGCCAGGCATGTTCGTTTCAGTCACGCGTGCGGCATGAAAGCGTTGCTAGGCGTTGCTAGGCGTTGCAAGACGCCGGCGTGCCAGCGTTGCTGGAGCACATCAAGTTTTGCACTGTAATGCGCCACTTTTTTTTAACTTTAGTAAACGAAACTAGAAGAAAGCGTCCACGCTTCTCTATATTAGCTATTCAACTTAAAGATTGTGCGACGATACAACATTTTTTAATAGAATAATGGTGTTCACGGAAAGATTTGAAGAGATAATCTCGAACCCAGGCACGCGGCAACCGCTCCTTAGGTGAGGACGGGTGAAGGCAGCTTTCAGAGTACGCTTGCTTCCTCCATCGGTCCTTCGCTGTAAGGAGGCCTCACGTAAGGTTAGGAAGCGCTCGAAGGAAAGGAACTAGGGGTGTGCGAATATTCGGAATTTCGAATACGAATCGAATATTTTCCATATTCGAAGCGTATTCGATTCGAGAAATGCATGTTCGGAAATTCACGAATATCCGAGGACGGCCGAATAACGGTGGAAACGGCTAATATTCGGATAGACTGCGAATAATTGAGCAATTAACCAATTGTATGCTTGCTCCGCATTCTCCTAAGAACATGTTTATTAACTGAGAACTTCGCATGATTCGCTCATTATCTGTATGCTCTGTTTCAGTCTATCTGCTTCAGGCATTTGAGACATGATCAGTTTCGGTTTCTTTTTCACGAAGCTTTATAATTCCAATTATTTTGGAATGCCCCATTGCCTTGAAGGTTGCAAAGGCAACTCAGGGTTGCCTTTGCAACCCTGAGTTGCCATTATCTGTATGCTCTGTTTCAGTCTATCTGCTTCAGGCATTTGAGACATGATCAGTTTCGGTTTCTTTTTCACCAAGCTTTATAATTCCAATTATTTTTGCAATGCCCCATTGCCTTGAAGGTTGCAAAGGCAACTCAGGGTTTGCTAACATTGATTCAAAATGTATCAAGGCTCTTTGTGCGGAGTGGAAATTTGATGAAGTGGCCAGCCTAGGCATGTTTCTTGATCCGCGCTTTATGGCCACAGTTCATCAGGCATCTGGTCAGATGATCTGGCTGAAAAACCTTGTGACAAGGGAGCTCCAGGAAGCCGTCGTGGAACACCGTGGGGACACCGCCGTGCCAGCGTCGACTTCGTGTCCACTGGTGGCATCGAGTGTATGGAATGCTTTTGACGATCTAGTGATGAACAAAGAGAAGACACATTTGGCATCTGCCGCTGAGAGGGAAGTTACAGACTACGCGCAAAAGCCTCTTCTGGAAAGGGGCATGAATACTTGTGAGTGGTGGCAGTCCATTGGCCGCTTCAGGTACCCGCTTTTAAGTGCACTCGCCCGGAAGTACTTGGCGATCCCTGCTACTTCAGTTCCTAGTGAAAGAGTCTTTTCTACCGGTAGAAATGTGACAGTGCATAGAGAGCGTTTACTTTCTGGCCATATTGAGCAGTTAATTTTCCTTCACGACAATCTGTAACAAGCGTTTTACCTGACTGAGGGCATTACCTGAGTCCATTATCTATAATTGAGTACCTCTTTAATTTGAAGCAACCTTGTAAAATGCAATGTTATTTTTAAAAGGGTAATAAATCTATTGTTACCTCTCTTGCAATTTTTTAATACTACATATGTATTCGATATTCGATTCGATATTCGAAGAGAGTTCTTCGCCTTATTCGTATTCGATTCGTAATCGAAAATTTCAATATTCGCACACCCCTAAAAGGAGCGTTTTATTGTTTGGGCCAAGCTACCTTCATGCGTCCTTACGCCGCTCCTGGCCCTGAACGAGCACTTCGCCTCACTGCTTAATCACGTGACGTTTGCTTGCGCGTGCGTGCTGTCGCCCACCTTCGGAGAAGCGCGAGCACGGTACGTTTTGCCAGGCACGTTCGTTTCAGTCACGCGTGCGGCATGGAAGCGTTGCTAGGCGTTGCACGACGCCGGCGTGCCAGCGTTGCTGGAGCACATCAAGTTTCGCACTGTAATGCACTGCTTCTTTAGATTTAGTAAACAAAACTAAAAAATAGCGTCCACGCTTCTCTATATTAGCTCATCAACTTAGAGATTGTGCGACGATACAACCTTTTTTATTGAATAGGGGTGTTCTGGTGTTCGCCTAAAGCTTTTAAGAGATAATCTCGAACCCAGGCATGGCGGCAACCGCTCCTTACGTGAGGACGGGTGAAGGGAGCTTTCAGAGTATGCTTGCTTCCTCCATCGGTCCTTCGCTGTAAGGAGGCCTCACGTAAGGTTAGGAAGCGCTCGAAGGAAAGGAACGTTTCGTTGTTTGGGCCTTAGTTCTTCAGTTTCTTTCTCGTTCTTTTCCTCGTGCAGAACGATTCAGTCGCTCTAGCTGTAAAGGACGACAAATAGCACATATGTATTGGAGGTTACAGTACAGAAAGCGATACTCTTCTCCAATCTTGACGCGATTAGCATTCTTTGACTACATTGGGTGTTTTGAATCTATCTATCTATCTATCTATCTATCTATCTATCTATCTATCTATCTATCTATCTATCTATCTATCTATCTATCTATCTATCTATCTATATATCTATCTATCTATCTATCTATCTATCTATCTATCTATCTATCTATCTATCTATCTATCTATCTATCTATCTATCTATCTATCTATCTATCTATCTGTATGTCTGTCTGTCTGTCTGTCTGTCTGTCTGTCTGTCTGTCTGTCTGTCTGTCTGTCTGTCTGTCTGCCTATCTATCTATCTATCTATCTATCTATCTATCTATCTATCTATCTATCTATCTATCTATCTATCTATCTATCTATCTATCTATCTATCTATCTATCTGTCTGTCTGTCTGTCTGTCTGTCTGTCTGTCTGTCTGTCTGTCTATCTATCTATCTATCTATCTATCTATCTATCTATCTATCTATCTATCTATCTATCTATCTATCTATCTATCTATCTATCTATCTATCTATCTATCCATCCATCCATCCATCCATCCATCCATCCATCCATCCATCCATCCATCCATCCATCCATCCATCTATCTATCTATCTATCTATCTATCTATCTATCTATCTATCTATCTATCTATCTATCTATCTATCTATCTATCTATCTATCTATCTATCTATCTATCTATCTATCTATCTATCTATCTATCTATCTCCTTTTCCTTTTTCCGTGTGTTGTCGCTTCCAGCGGAGACGACCAAATCTACGCAAACAGATTGGCCATAACTTCAGGCCAATGGCGGGATTCACGCGATCGCGCCATCGTCCTTACAGATTGAGGCGGCGGCGGTGCTTTCCTGCTTGGTCGCCGCGTTGCCATTTCCTTCAGGTCGTCCAAAAAGGGATTCCCGGAAAGAGAAAAGAATGGGCTCCGGCGTAATTGCGTTGGCACACGAAATTCCCCTCGCTTCAGCGAACGAGGCGCAAACGGCTGCCGCACGAAGCCCGAGACGCTCCGCTGACAATTTACCGTGCGGAAAGAAAAAAGGCGATTAACATTCTCGACAGTCACGTAGCGGGCGGCTAACCGTTTAAATTCGCGGGGCTTATGGTATAACTAATGCAAGAACGTGCGTGAACGATCGTATGAATGCTTGGCGAACTGTCGTGGTGCTGCGTTCGTCAGCTCTGCGGCTTCTTTTTTTTTTCTTTTCAGTTGAGGAAATCCATTATTGTAGGGGGTGACGAAGGCACTGCTGTACAATTCTTAAGGACAACAATTATGTAAAAACGACTTTAGCCTTAATTGGTATTGAAGGTGCTGCACGTGATCGTGTGCTGTGGTCAGAGTTCGGTGATGGCGACCAGCTCTGGTCGTATATCCGTGCTCCCTGTTTCTCAATCTTCTCTTCTCTTTCCCGTCGTCGTTCTACTTCCTATTCCGCCATTGTAGGGTAGAAAACCGGATTTTCTTTTCACGTTCAACTCTTTCCGTTTTTCCTTTGTTCTTCATCTTTGTCTCCCGCACAACGCGCACGCAACAAAAACAAACCAGTAAGAAGGATAACTAGTGTAGAATCGCACGGAACTTAGACATTATTAAGGCAGAGGGAAACCTCTGTCTTTCCTAGGCGATCTATTGAATTCTAGCAACAGTTTATCACTCACGAAAGAAAGAGAGTTTAGCAAGGCCGTATATACAGATTACGCCGCCCTTTTGTTACGGCTGTAGCGTCTCACTCGGGTCGCTCCGGTAATTCGCCTTTGTAACAGGCGTCCAGCCAGGAGGCGTAGACTAATCCGGTTCTTTAGATCCTTCTGAAAAAGTGACCCAAGCACCAGCCCTTTTTATACATATACATTCAATCAATTAAATAATGGAGAGGTTGGATCCACCAATGACGACCAACTATTATAATGCTTGTCTGCATCCCGAGAAAGATGACTTGAGGTAAAAGGAGGAAATTTGAGAAGGAATAAGGATAAAAGGGAGGGCAGATATTTCAAAACAGCAAACGCAATGCTCCAGACAGTCTATCTATACATATTGTGCCATATGCACATATTCTACGACCATATACGCAATACTATATTGGGCAGCTTCCCAGAGCATTGGGTTATAGGGGAGCCTGTCGTGTATAGAACTAGATTAATTTCGACTGTATGGGTTTGTTTTACGCGCGCCTGAATTCCTTACCTAATTACATGTGCACAAATTATTTTTGCATTTCGCTCTGGTCGATGCGTGGTCTTCGCGGCTGGGGATCGAGCCCGCGTCGTCTCGGTCAACACCAGGACGTCGTAGCCACTGAGCCACCGTGGTGTGTGCGCAATAACGCAACACGAGTAAGGCGAACGTATGTGTACTACATACAGCGCGCTCATTGTCCGCACCATACATTTTCTTTTTGTGCTACCGCGTCCTGCTAGTTGCATAAAAGCCGCTCAAGTGACGAGAGCCCAATGCGGAGCTTTTTCTCCTATTTTTTTTTTGCACGATATCGCTCACCCGATGCACCAAACTGTGGGAATTTAATTCGATTCGCCTGACTCTGTAATCACTGACACGTGATGTAGCACGTGGTTTCCGTTTGTTGGCGCTATTCCGAGAAGCGCGTTTTCGATCTTCTTGAGCGGCCGTTGCCTGGAAGAGGCGAGCTTCCATTGGCGCGATTGGCCCGTCCACTTTTCGCGCCCGGCGTCTGGCGATGCTCGCGAGCCCTTTCGTTTATCGGGTTTGATCGGGGTTGGCTTCCCGTAGTTGCGGCCTTAGAAATGTCCTTTACTTTTTTTATTAGCCATCTCTCTGCCCCAGCCTTGGGCGCTGCCCCTGCTGAAACTTAAACAGGATTATCTGCTTCCACGTGGTTGCGCTTGAGACGTCGCTGCGACGTACGCGTCTCATTTGTCTTACGATGCGCAGAATTAGGAGAAGAAAGCTGCGATCACGCGTAGCAGTTTCAGTTGTTCAGCGGTGGCAGCATAAGCGGCTGTTTGAAAACGCATTTTACCGCCACACCCACGTGCCTGGATAGCTTGTTACGAAAATCAACGAATAGTGACTGCTCCGTGAGTGGCGGCATGCTCCGCAATTTTGTCCGATTACAAGGTCCTTAAAATAAGTTGTTGCTGGGGCTGGTTCGTTGATACTTGGCGACGCCACTGTATCGCGAATAAAACCAACGCAGAGAACAGAAGACCAGGTACCACGGGTGCTATGATTCTGGACAGACTACTGCTCGCGAACTTTTGGAAGCCTTTCATATCAAGAAAGAAAGGCAAGGATTCCGTCAGCTACCCTTGTGCGCTTGTTTTGGAGGCGATATGCTCTTTTGTGAATTGTTTTCCTTTCACCTTATAAACTTGTGCGCGTGCGCATTGTATTCTGCGTTTTCGTCTGGTCTTATAAGTGACTATAACCAAATCAATTGTGAGCGTAGCGCTTATAGTGTCCGATCCTGTCTTTTTTTCTTTCCTTATTCAACCGTAGCTTGTGACGGCGTCGGTGACGGCGCCGTCACAAGCTACGGTTGTGACACAAACACAACACCAACACCGACGCCGTCACTCGTGACGGTGTCGGTGTTGGTGTTGCCGTACGAAAAGAAATCCAAGGTACGCGAAAATAAATATTGCTTGTCAAGCTGCTGATTCGAACCACCGACATTCGGGGTGCGAGACCACCACGCTAACCAATTCAGCCACTGTCGTTTTTTTTTCTTCTTTATTACATGCAAAACAAAACTGAAGGTATATTACAGAGCGTACACTACTACACACTGTCGGTTTATAATACGCACCCTTTAAAGCAATGTTTTATATGCATGAAGTAGACGCAGCGCAAGGTGCGAGCCAATCACAGGTGTGCACTCCCGCCGGAAGAGGGAAAGGGTGTGATCGCATGTTCGCTCGCCTCGGCGCCCGCCGTTTCCCGCCAGTTACATGAGAAGGCCGCGTTCGGCTCGTTCTGCCGAGGAGTAGGCTGTATTGAAGGAACGGTAGCGGGAGTGGGCCGCGCGTTGTGCGTTCGGCCGGAGAACAGGCGGCGTTTGATGAACGCCACCGGGAACTCGCTCGAGAAAGGGCTCGTCGTCGACGTGCCGACCTCGCCGTGAGGGAGCGCGAAGCCGAGGCGTTACGACAACGAAGAGCCATTGATGCCGAGCTTCGCTTGCACCCCTCTTCACAGTAGTGGAACGGCGGTCAATTTTTATATTTTATTACTTTCTTTCTTTACACTGGTTTCACAAAGTACAATGTTCTGTTCATGTGCGTGTGTTTTCTCTTTAAAGCTGAAGCTATTCCAAAGAGAAGATGAATAAACGTGAACGGAGTTATAAAGTCGCCGAAGAAATATCGTGAAATATCTGAGCAGATATTTCGAAACGTCATTGCCAATTTTTAACGCGACAGCGCTAAGTGCCCCGGGTCGCAAGAAATCCGTTGTCGTTTCGGGTGTCGTTTCGGCAAAATAATTTTCTAACCACGCATGCCCAGCTCCTCCATGTGGCGCTAGGAAATTACTGAACTAACTGAATTTCTCAAGCTAAAATAGGTACAGACTCGTAAAGTACGACTTACGCGCAACCTACGGACATGATAGCGTTGGATTGTAATTTGAATATACGAGTAGAAGAAGAAGAAGAAACTTTAGTAAATAATAGTCCGGCAGTTCTTGATGTGGTGGACTCAGGTGACGGCTCGAAGTTCTTGAACTCGAGCGGCATCTTCGGCTTGCCGGATGGCCAAGAGCTGGTCTGCCAGCTCTGAACTTCTGATAGCCGCCTCCCAGCGGCGGCGACGCCTACGGAGAAGGTCCCCGGCGGCTCCCGCATCCGGGGCGGCGTTGGGAAGAACGGAGCTCGAGCCTCCTCCTACTCTGGCAACAGCCGCGATTATGGACGCGTCGCCAACGGAGCTGCTTTGATTACCGTTGTTGCCGGCACACTCCCAGAGCATGTGTCGCAGCGTTGCTCTGTGTCCGCATGTTTTACACGCGTCTGTTGGATACAAACGCGGATAGCAGTGGTGTAAGATAGCGGGGCTAGGGTAGGTGTGTGTCTGGAGCAAGCGACGAGTACACGAGCTAACGAATATACGAGTAAACGAGTAAACGAATATACGAGTAAACGTAATTTTGTTACGCGAAAACTCTAGCAAGCCCCTTTTCCAGCGCTTTTACCAATTCAGAGACCGGACACGGCGTCCGCCATTTACGCGCACATGCGCGTGAATGTCAGAGGCTACGAGGCAGCGCGCCCGGTTCCTTGCAACACCTCCAGATGGCGCTCGCCTCCGCCGCATCGCGATCCACGCAAGCGGCCGCGTTTCTACCGGGAAGCCCGCCTTCGTGCATAGCGTTTGCCGCCAGCGTTTCCCGGTAAACAGTACGCTTACATACGCTGCAGTTGTCGGGAAGCTTGATAAGCAGTCGGGGATCTTTGAATGCTATCGCCTTCCACTCTTAAAGGCGAAGCTTAAGCGTCCTCAAATTTTTTCAGATAAACGGCACACTTTCTCCACACCGTGATTTCCTCGGTGGAGCCGCGATGATAGGAGTTATAGCTATAACAAAAGCTCGGATATTGTGGATGGAGACGTTGTGGCTGTTGAAATTTCCATGTGGGCGGAGACATCGTGTTCCGGATATAACGAACATGTGCGGCCCTAAAGCACCCCTATTGCCTACTCACAATTTCGTCTTATTGTCCCGGGTTATTACAGCGTTTAGCGGTGCTGCTGGACTTTTTTTTCTTTTTGCTACGCTGTTTGCTCATTTCACTGAGCATTGCCCACTGGGGTAGGATATTCTGGGCCATCACATTTGCAGGTGTAATAACTAAGCTAGCATGAATCGTCAGTCTTGATCATATCACAGCACTGAATGTCTCCGGGTCGATCAGCCTTTTTTTTTTCGTTCTTCATTTCGTTTGGTTGCGTGTCGAACAGCAGCTTAACTGCTGCAGTGTTAACGAGCAGCCCTCACCTCACCTCACCCGCGTTGTATTTGTCGCGTACAACTTTCACCTCTTTGTCCGCATAATCTGTTAGAGTCCCCCGCTTTTGAAGCCGTTAGCGAACGTAATCTCTGGCGAGTCTGTAATGAACTCACCTTTCTCTCTCACGCTCCGCCGGGCGTAAAGGAATGGCGGGAACCGCTGGCTTCGCGTACGCATTCAGGCCGACAGGCGGTGCCTCACGAGTGAGCGAGAGATCGACGGCAGAGAAACCTCGCTTGGCCCAGTTTCTTTCTTTTTCGTTTGCTCTTTGTTCCAGGCCGCGTTGCATGCGTGCATGGCTGTGAATGCGTTCGAGCGCTGAAACAAGCATAGCTTCGGTTCTTTTATCTTCCCGTGTCATTTTTCTTTCTCCCTCTCCCGATGCTAGCTTGCTTGAGCTTTGAAAGCGACTGGACACCGCTTCCTTCTCCGTCACACGCCGCTGTCTATTCACACGCGCTGTCGTGCGCTCGGAAGCGTCCGCGGCATTATATACACACGCTCTGTCGCAGAATGCGTCTCCCCTTTTATGCGCCTTATCGGAAGTCGCTCTCCCTTTCGCGTACGCGACACGGAACGCGACAGGGAAGGGAAAGGTGGTGGAAGTGTCGAAGGACCGGAGGGTGGAAACGGAAGAGAGGGAGAGGTGGCTGTGAAAGGGGGAAGCACAAGTCGTTGCGAGGCGACGCCACGAGTTTGCCGCGTGAGGGTAGACAATACGTTCGTTCGCGCGACAGGGTGCCAGGACCCGGCGGCGGCAGGCCACGTCGGGCTCGTACCGCGGGAATCGTGCATCGCTCCATTAAGCTCGGCTGAAAGGACCCGGTTATCGGGATGGGGCTTCTCTCTCTCTCTCTGTCTGTCTGTGTGCAGCTGCACCTATGATGGCATCCTTGTGGAAGAGAATACGAGGAAGAGAGAGTTCTTCTTTTTCTTTTTGAGTGCACGGGTTAGAAGGTAGCGGTGGTGACGGTGGCATGGGGAAAGAATGCGGGTGGTGTGCTTTTCGGGCATGACTCCCCTGCCACGGAAAAAGGGTGGCGGAGTCACGCGACCAAGGGCGTTTTGAGTGCTCCCGATGTGCTGTTGACACGGAAACTGGGATGTGCGAAGGTGCCGCGTGTCTGAATGTTATGCTTGGGGTTGTTTTTGATGTTTGTCGTTCTCCCTTTATTTTTTTCGGGAGCTAGTTGCTACGCTAATTGAGGTCGGTTGGGGTTCGCGCTCGTCACGAGAAGTATCGATCTCAAACGGGACTTCCTGGAGCAAGCCTGCGATGATAAGGCATGCCATCGACGGGAAGCCGTATACCTTCAACGCTTTGTTTGTTTGTTTGTTTGTTTGTTTGTTTGTTTGTTTCATTTCTCTGAGTTTCATCAGAGGATACATAATTGGTTGGAAACACGCGTGTTTGAAAAGCTGCGATCAAGTTTTTTTTTATTGCTGTCGTGATAACCTTTGTTACCTTGTTTCTCTTTCTTTTTTCTTGAAATACAATTTTCTTAGTTGACGTCCTCGTTGAAACTGGCAATTGAAAGTGCATCCTTGCACTGCAGATTGTTACACATTTTGCATCATATTCTCGTCCTGGCTCATGCGATGCAGTGAAGCAGTACTCAAATAATATACCAGCGCCTACCGTTAAGCACGACAATAAATATCGAGGCACTTTTCTTCGTTTCAACGGTAACCAAGAACATAAAGGAGTTATAAAGTATTTTAGATTATCATGTTTGTGATGCTTCTTGGGCGAGTTGGTAATTTATGATATGCTGGGGACCGCCCGGAAGACGAGGACAGAATAAGGCATGCAGAGACACACGCGGTAGCACTCGACCTGTTGACGCTTGCCCTATATTTCTCTATCCACTCACACGGTGTGACTCGCTCCGGTCTTCACGTTTTTGTCCACTCGGGCTAGCGCAGAACGCGTTTTGCTAACGTTTGGCCCGGTACGTGTGCCGCCAATCGGCGTTAAATGGATTTTGTTTTAAAAGCCGGGAAAAAATTTTATTTGCAACCGCCTTGCGGCTGAAATTCGCGTTACGTCGAACCGCGTCCACACGGAGAAAACGTCAAATAAGTTCAACGTACACTGCGCTGCATGCCGGATAAAGCTCTTTTAATTATCCTGCATGACACGAAACGGTTTCACGTGTCATCGCAGGGCGGTGGTTGAATGAATGGCGACTCCTTCTTCCACTGGACACGCGAATGTTAGCTTTCACTGAGCGGAGCGGCTCGTTGAGACGCTTACCTTCAAACGCCTTATAAAGCACTGCGAACTGGGACGAGAGTCGTACTTCGTCTTCAACAAAGAGTGATCGGCATCGTTATCCGCTCCTACACATTTATCGAAGAAGACATTCTACTGGCTCATTGTCTGCAGGCGCGCGAATCAGCCTATTGCGCATAAGATGGCCCGTCGCTAAATTGCACTACTAGTTCGTCTAAGGAATTTCATAGACGATAGATTGATTGCTGCGTCTGTCCCAAAGCTTGCGAGAACCGAATTTTGGGCGAGTTCGTGCGTGTGCATGTTCGCCTTAATATCGCATGTAAGACGACGACACAAGAGAAAACAAGAAGACAAGGGCCAACTAAAACTAAAAAAAAAGAAAGAATGTCCGATGATTACGATATTCCATAATGCGAAATTTGAACGCAGCTGAATACGTTTTTTTTTTTTTTTTTCATTTCGCGATATATCGAGGCAGAGAATTTAGGACCGAGATCACCGTACCGACTGGCAGTGGGTCAGTGCCGTCAGCGCCTTCGCAGATCGAGGGGCAGTATGGGAACGCTGGCGGTGATGAGCGGCAACGGAGCCAGCTATGGAACAAGACTAAAACGCGCGAGCAGTGTCGCAAGCGAGGTTACGCCGAGGGACGCCTACGCTACAACTGGGAACGTTCTAATAGCTGCTCCGTGAAATTTTGACGTTAGCGCTTGTACTGTCGTTTTCTATTGTGTTGCCGTCCTCCTTGCGATATTAAGGTAAAAATGGCTGCTATGTGAGAGACCGTAATGGAGACCTGGGGACTAATTTAGGCGTTCTGAGGTTTATTAAGCCCATACAAAACCTTGCACGTGCGAACGCTTGTTCACGCCGTTCCTGTCTATCGAGAATCGAACCCAAGACGTCGGTCTCCGCAGCGGACCGCTGTAGCGGCTGAGCCACCGCGGAGGGTGATTCATACCTACGGTATGCTTTCGCTTATCTTCTGTTTCGGTACATAAATGCAAAATTTCATGATGTGGTGGAGCCCTAATAACATTCGTCAATAGAATCGATATGGTAACTATACTGAAACTGTGTATTACTCCTTAGCATGTTTTCGTTTATTAATTAATAAATAATTAATTAAATAAATCAATAATCAGTTAATTGATTAATTGCCTTTTCTTGTAATAGTGGCCCAATTCGGTTTCTAATGACTTCGTGTTATCATCATTCGATCATAGAATACTTTAGTGCTTGTGGAGAAACCAGAACCGCAATAGTTGTCAACGTTTTCTCGTTTAATCGAAATAAATCGTCGCATTATCACAGCACGTCCGACCGAGCAATGATCGCGTAAGCGCTAATATTCAATCACTAGTCCTGCTTCGCCCTACGTGTTGTCATCGATCATGGTGATCTCGTGCCTCTTTCTGGAGCAGCAGCTCAGGTACGTGTCTACCTGTGGCCGCTCCCGAGGCAACCGCAACCGTATATTTTTAGTGTAGGTTAATGCGTAAATTATCTTTCGTGGGTGACACCCCTCCTCTTTTTTTCTTCTTCTACTTCCTGGGTGTCTTTTCTATTACTCGCAGCAGGCGAAATTGCGATACGAAAGAAGGCCTCATCAGTCATAATTACGTGCTCGCTCATATTTCGGCCATGTTTCTCCGTTCTCCCAGCTTTACTGTCTCGTTGTCACTGTGAATGGCTGTAGGAAAATCCGTAGGTGATAATGTAATGAGTAGTTCCATCTGCCCAAACTGTGCAACCTTGGCACAAGACACGGATCCTTACCAACTGCTGTGGATTTGCGCAAGTGCCATAAATATCCGCAAGGCCTTCGGCTGGCCTCCGCAGCGACCGGAATACCGACTTAATCAGGCGTAATCGAGAAGGCTCTAATTACAAAGCCTTGCCGAACTTCCGGCATCATGCAGGATTGCATTCATATTTATCATTCTTTTGTGTTTCTATGTTTTTTCTACACCGTAAGGCATCCATCCTCGAACCAAAATAGAAAAACAAATAGTAATCCTGAAATGTATCGTCACGAGAGTGCACATTGGCACCCTGCAGTGGAGGTCTCCGGAATAATTTTTATCAACTCGCACCCACTATTTAATTACAGAAGCGCCCTTTTTTTTTGCAAGCGCTACTCACGGTAATCGAGTCCACCACCTCATGTACTCAGCAGTAAAACTTATAGCCACTTAGCCACTGCAGTTGTTGATGCATTAAATCGTGCCTTCTCAATAAGAAAGTGCCATACCATGCCGCCTGCAGCAACCGTTACGTCCTGTCGTTCGTAGGCACGCGAGAAAAAATAAGTAAACGGTGCTTTCATGGGAACCACGAATACTTCTCTTTATTCTCCAATCTTTTATTAATGTCACTCGAAGGAAACGTACCTGAAATTATAATCAAGCCGAGCAGTATTTAGCGACTTAATCATTCGGATTGGCGATAAATACGTCAGTGCAAATTTATATTTCTTTCTGGTCATACAGGCTCGGGGTATCGATGGAAGTGTCATGGTCTGTTGCTGTCGACGGAACAGTTGCGTAATATACAGCTGGGAACGATATCCTTCCAAATGACACCAATTCGTCGTGAAATTGAATATGATAAAACTCGCGCTTGAACTTTCCCGTAGTGTTCTGAAACTGAAGCGCTGGCTAGCTTCAGTTTTATGAATTATTTATGTTTTATGAATTCCAGTACCCTGGATGGCCGCGAACAACACTGCGGATATAAATCTGCGCATGAAAGGACTAGTGCTTCTCTGGGACATGCTACTCATCTTTTTACACGTCCGTATTTCTGCTAGAAATGGTCGAACGTAAAAAAGAAAGAAGTCAAGATAAGTTACGTCAGCGGCGTATATAAAATTCCGCGCCAGTAGAACAAGAAGCGGAACCCTTCCGAAATTTCAAGATGTCCGATTCAAAAAGGCCGTGCGCGCCCGCCCATTTACGTGCGTTTCTTTCTGTTTCTCTCCCTTATCGCTTTTTTTTTCCGGCCTCCCCTTACTGACTGTCATCATTAGGGCCGATGACAAACGACACGATGTCGGACGGGCGTGATAGATGTCCGCATTGGCGCGCCCCTGGCTCGCGATGTCATAATGAACGCAGGCTACGACGGCAGCAGCCGGAGCCTGGTGCCGAGGCTCCCCCTGCTTTGTCCCCGACTGTCCAGTGGAGGCGGCGTAAAGCCGCAGACAAGCGGCGGACAAGCGTGGCGTCCATGTTCCAGCTCAGTTGTCGTTGCCGAACGGCGATGCCCGGCGCTCTCCGGCGATCCGTCCTGCAACGCGGCGTGCTTTTCTCGCAGTTGGGCGGATCGAGTTGACTTGGTCAGCGAACGGGAAGGAACGCGGTGGCGTTGGCAGCGGGCGTCGTTTTCGGGAAGCGCACCGTATAACAAACCGCACTGTGTATTTCCAGTTGGTGGGAACAGGTTGCGGATGCCAGTTGCTTAGGTATCAGCTACCTGTGATCGGGAACAAGATAACTCGCGGGAATACCGATATCGGGAGTGTGAACGATACGGCCCTCCGAGACCAATTTCAATTAATGCTTTGTAGTTACGTTTGTCATTATTGTTTCTTGCATTATAGTGATGTTGTAGTAGCCGGTGTTCTCTACCGACGAGTACGTACACCTCTTGTGTAATTTACTTCGTATTATAGATTTCTTACTGTAATGGGACATTTATTATAATCAGTGACCTCTATTGACAAGTGACTATATCTGCTGATTCTGTTTTTGCTTTGTGCCTACTGTGTTTTTAGGAGGTTGTTAACTGTTCTGGTTTAACATCGTACGTCTAAAGATCCACAGATGTAGCCCCTTGCCACTTCCTGCTGTGCAAGGAGTGGGAACCTCGTCGTGTGCTAATCGCTGTTTTGTTTTCTTCCTCCTCCATCGCGATGTTTAGACATGGAAATGAACCATGTTGCTGTTGGATGCCAGATATACACTTTCATTTTGATGCAATATTTTAGCTTATTGAGCGCAAATAGTATTGCTTCCTACACACATCGAAGTTTTCGTGTTTCGGTTCCAACTTCTGCCTATGGTGATGCGCGAATGCACTGTGTTTTGCATTTTTACGTGGACACTCACCTGTCATGCTCACCGAAGTGACAGGCATAGCTTCTTTTTAGAATCTCCGTCTTCATTTTGGTCGATCATAGATCATGTCGTGGCTCTTTACACATCGCATTGTCCATACCCGAGATATATCAGATCATTAATTAAGGCAAAATGAGACATCCACCCAATCACAGCAATAGCTAAAAAGGAAACCTATACGGGTTCCTCGAAAGAAAAGCTTCGCAGTTGAAGAAAAATTCGTCCTGGTCCGGGATTCGAACCCGGGACCACCGCGTTTCCGGGGCAGCCGCTCTACCATCTGAGCTAACCATATGGTTGCGTGGATGTCTCATTTTTCCTTAAATAATTCTTCTATCCGCCTTGCGTGTTTCCGCAGAACTATTACGCCATGTCATGTATCACATTTCATCAATTTTGTATTCAGGATGGGAACAATGCTAGATCAACTGAAGAAGGCAAAAGTAATACAGACACATAAAAGGGGAGACAAAACCAGTCCTTATAACTATCGACCAATCTCCATTCTGCCCGTTTTTCGGTAAGGTGATAGAAATATGCATAGAAAGGTGGTTGAATATCTATCTAAATTCCAGATATTGCCGCCTAAGCAATTCGGGTTTAGAGCCGGCTTCTCTACTAACCTTGCACTCGTATCTTTCACTGAAACAATCAAACATACTATCGATGAAGGCGACTATGCTGGGGCTGTATTCGTCGATCTAACAAAAGCGTTTGACACCATAACTCACTGCATTCTTTTTGATAAACTTAACTCTATCGGTATTGTGGGTCCCACACGAAGCCTATTTGAAAGCGATTTATGTAGCAGGCAGCAAGCTGAATCCAGCACTGTCAAATTACTTATCCATTAAAAGAGGTGTACCCCAGGGGTTGATTCTCGGGCCACTTCTGTTTCTTATTATTGATCTCCCTCATCTTTAACTCATGCTGAATCATTCCTTTGTGCAGATGATACTACTATATTTGCTACTGACTGGCATCTTAGTTCCCTTGCAACTAGACTAAACACTTATCTAAGTAACATACTTGAATGGTGCCGGGTGTAACTTCCTCGAAATTAACCCGTCCAAAACCACATTAATGATCGTCCATTCTTCCCAAAAAAGTAACCATTAAATCTCAGCCCCATTTGCGCGGTTAATCAGTGTTCATTTCTCGGCGTCACGCTAGACCCTAATTTAGAGTACGCAGCTCACATCGCTAGTTTGCTACGTAAAACAGCGCATGGAATAAGAATAATGTCAAAAACGCTACATTATTTTACTACCCCAACAATGCGGTTTATTTCGCTTTTATTCACAGTCATTTTACTTACTGTATTGCGGCATGTGGTGGTACATGTCCTACACGTACAACCCCATTACAACACATTCAAAATCAAGCAATCCTGATTCTCACCTTCAGCGGATTTCGTTGCTGGGCCTCCAACTACTTCGCAATTACCGAATATTAACAATTGCTCAACTGTACACATATTATCTTGTAATCATTTTGTGTTGATCTCGTAATAGACTCGTGCCATGTCACATACTAAGTGGATGTAAGCTTCCTAACGATAATACAACTAGATTTGCTTTCAATCACAATTTGCTTTTACCTTTAATTCGAATTAACTACGGCAGAGAAACAATGCACTTTTCTAGTATATTTTGGAATCGCCTCCCGACTCACACCAAACGAACCACTTCGTTATCTCATTTTAAAAGGGAATGTTTTCTTTTTAATAGATACTTGATTTTTTCCTTCACACCTTTCTCACACAAACGCTTACGAACCAAATCCTGAGTTACGCTTGTATAACATGCTAGATGTTACTGATATTCTGTATGTCCTTTTCGTTTCTTTAAATATTTGTTCATATATAGTCTATAATATTCGTATTTTCTTGAATTGTTCTCTCTCAACATATTCTCTATTATTCTTTTGTATGTTAGAGCAATATCGCACAAACTCATTTATGCATATTTGTATTTATGGAATCAGATTGCATTTTTGTGTGTGAGTTTATTGTGGTTTTACTATTTTGTCCATATCGCTCGTATTAACCTGCTGTCAATATTCTCATTAGTCTTACGCACTAACTAAACATGAGCTTCCCTTCAGCTTCGTGCACTGGAACCTCCTTCTGTATCTTCAGTTATATGTAACACATTTTGTAATTGAATTACTGTTCTGATGCTGATACCAATATAACTCGATATAAGCGCCAATGTGGTTGACACGACTCAGTCTTACGTAAAAACTTGGGCACATGCGTGCAGTGTTTGCAGCAGACCGTACGTCTAATCAGAGGGCCTGATCTACGCCGCCTTCTACATCTGGTCATCTACTCCGCTTCTTAAGAACATTTGCGGAGCGTCCATATTCTCCATCGAATCCCTTAGTGCAAGAGAGCGCGTGCTCTTTTCTCGATTGGCTCGGATATGTTGTGTACAATGGACGCTGGAAAAGGCCGAGAAGGGGGGGGGGGGGAGGACAAAGAATCAGAATGCTTCTATCTCGCCCTTAGAGCTCACGCGAACGTTCAGGTTTCAATTCTAGCTATTCTCTTTTCTCTTTCTTTCTTTTCACGCTCGGGACACTGTTTCGTTTAATAAACGTTTCTCTCTCTCTCTCTCTCTCTCTACTACGGGCAGAAAAGAAAATTTAAAAAAGAGGTATCCAAAGCGCGCCGTCGGCATTGATCCACAGTTTTCCATTAGGCGTACGGGCACCGCCTTGCTCTGTCTGACTTTTTTTTCTTTCAACTTTCTTTTCAATCGTGCGAGTGTGCGTTCCTATCCGACAGCGTTTTCTCTTTTTTTTTATTAGCGCACTCTTAATTGACCCATATAACCAGCACTCTAATGACAGAACCGTTTATTAAAAGAATGTGGCGAACTGAAAGGCTTTCCCTCCCGCCACGCCTCGAGTACAAAGGTACGGCGGACTTCGTCGTTTACCTCCTCTCCCTAAACGAAAAAAACGAAGGGCGCACGCGCATCGATTTCATTTTAATGAACCTCGATAAGGCGATGGTGTTACGACAATGGAGCGGCAGTGGACCACACCTTGGGAACTGGCTGCGCTAGCCGAATCGATACTTCTGTCTTCGGAGCTGCGCAACGTTACGCCGAGGTACCCAAACTTTTAGTTTTCTCTGCGAACGTGACGTGATTTATGTTCTCTATGGCACAGTGTCATTTTCCTATTGGTCGGATCTAAATCGCACTTTGTACATTACGTGTGGTATGTTACAGTTCGATCGTTGCCACCTAAGACCGTGACAGCGATATCCAAGGTCGTAAGAAGCCCTCAGTGATAGTGAGCTGTTTAGATTAATGATCAGAAAAAAACTATCTGTTGGAGGCGGTTAAGAAGAAGTGCATTCTCAATCTTGGGAAACGATGTTTCGAAATAGATGGCTGTGAAATTATATCCGGAGTTTTAACCTTCGCCATGATCAAGCGTCTTTTCGTAATCGATTTATGCCTGCGGTAATGTGTGTATGCGGGTATGTGTTTATATGTCGGCACCCGTGTTCCACGTTATCTTCCAAAGTAATTATTTGGGCATATGAGTGCGGTAATTAGATCTTCTGCATCGGATATTGTGGGTAATTCAGAGATCGCATCGTGCAGTGATTTTCTTTAACATATCATATTAGGTGAACGCTCATAAACTGAATCTGGTGCAATCATACAGGGCGAATGTAAATTGGGAACAAGACAGTTTGCAATCGTTGCCATCTAAATGTGGAGGATTCTTTTTCGTTTTTTCTTCCCCCCCCCCTTTTTTTCTTTTTAATGCTGCAACAACATTGGCTGCTCAACCGTATTATCTTACTGAATGACAATGAATTCACATTGCTGTAGGAAAGCGTGCCGTTCTCCACTGCCTGTCGAGAGCCAAGTAGGGCAACCTGACTTCACGATACAGAAGGTACTGCACCTTTGTGGCGGCCGCCATGTGGTAGGAACAGTGCGAAACACATAGAAGAAGAACGGGAAAATTGTAATTTTAAGAGCTCGTGCATAGCAGTGGCTCTTAATTTCTTCTTACTTGAGCGCTTCACCATAGTAGAAAAACAAATTTTACACAAAATTGCGATTGGCACAAGCGTCCGTATTCGCTTCTCCACAAGCTAAATTTATATGTGGCAGGGCTTCCTTTACAGGGGCGGACATACTGGAACAAGCGGCGATTATTTTTCTTTTTTGTTTGTTTTGTCGTATTCTGTTTTTCTTTCACGGTATTTATTGTAGGGAGTATAACATCGTATGCAAGAATTACGGATGCTTCAGCCACTACATCACACTTTTAATGGTTTGGAGTGGCAAGGAAAGCAGGCTGTAAATTCGAAGACAATGTATCCGTTCCCAGCGGCGGACTTTCTTAGACCGGCCCGGCTTTATCTGGCGGTAGCTTCGTGGTAAAGCGCTGCTGTCAGTTGTTTAAGGTTACCGTCGTGCTTCACACGACCACGGCGTACGAGCAACGAAGTGTGATTCGTTTTCTATGGAGCAAGGGACGAACGTCTATCGAAATCCACCAGGAAATGCAGCCCACGTATGGGAATAGGTGTCTCGCTTTGAGAAGTGCGAGGTGAAGGGTGTTGTGAGTTCGCAAAAGGCCGTGAGTACTTGCATGACAATGAGCGTTCTGGGAAATCGTGTGCGTCGTTGACTGATGACAACACTTCCCGCGAGGACGCATTGGTGAAAGCGGATCGACGTGCGCACCTAAAGAACCATTTCCCGGGAGCTTGACATTTCGTGTGAGAGTGTTTACGACACATTCACGGGTCCTTAGAGTACCGGAAGGTTTCATATCGGCGAGTGCCTAAGGAGTAGGATGGCATGATGAACTCTACCATATGAGCATATCAAATTTAGTGCTGCGCTGGGACAAATGTCTGAACCGATGTGGGGACTATGTGGGAAAATGTTGAAAGGTACGTAGACTAGTACCTATATTTGTCATTACCTGTACGGGCCTACTTTAGAATAATTAAAAATTGGAGAAAAGGCTTTTGTGATTCGCCCTCTTATATTTGCACCTGAAAAGAAAGCAATGACGCAAAACTAGGTAAAAAGTAGTGTGAGCATAGTTTAAACTCTGTTTTATCATACACACCATTAATCTGTTACTGCTTATATGATAAACTAATATATCGATGGTTGGTTTCGCTGCGGTGAATGTGAGTTCCTTATGTATTAGTCGCCGAACTGGGCAGTAAATGGAGGTGCGGAAAGGCTGCGAGCAATCCATGGACAGCCGCTCCTTTCAGTGGGGTACGTTTCTCACTTACGACTCAGGTGCACTGGGAGCAGGACCGAACCATTGGGCCGAAACAAGTATCAATGAGGAGGCATGCAAGTGAGAGAGTGAGACGCTGTATAAACTGGAGCAAATACTATGCAGTTAAAGGCGAACCTGCAAAGAACTGACCAGACAGAAATAGTCGCGCCTGGCTCGTTCTTTCATTCTTTTTTTTGTGTGTGAAAGTTTGAAAAAAGGGTTTTGGCAATGATGGTACAAAACTCTAATCGGAAATTTCTCCTCACACTTTGCGTTGCTTTTTTCTTTGCTGGGGCCTTCTAGCTATTCGCGCATTCTCTCTCGCTTCGTGATTCAGCTATGATAATTAAGACTGGAGAAAATGGCACCGTCCTTTCTGTCTTTTTTTTATACTTTGAATCGGCGTAGCTTACCAAATGGTTGGGCGTTTCAGCTCATTCTCTTCCGTCCATTTTGTTGCCAGCACAGAACTTTGCTGACCAGCTCGCGGGAAGCTTTCAGCGCTCGTCTTTTTCTATCGTCTTGCGCTCGTCCGCTCTTTAACTGCGCAGTTTACAAGAGTGAAACCGCGTCAACTTAGAAATTCAAAATTAAATTCTTGACTTTTATGCGCCAATACCACAATCCATTTATGGGGACTCCGGATTAATTTTGACCTCCTTGGGTCCTCTAGCGTGGACCTGTTTGTAGGTACACGAGTGTTTTAGCATTTCACCCCCATCAAAATGTGGCCGCCGCGTCCAGGATCAAATGCGTGACCTTGAGCTGAGCAGCGCAATGCCATAGCCACTGGGCTACCGCAACAAATGACCGTACCAAATTTTTATAGTTACTGGTCTATTATTATTATTATTATTATTATTATTATTATTATTATTATTATTATTATTATTATTATTATTATTATTATTATTATTATTCATTCATTCATTCATTCATTCATTCATTCATTCATTCATTCATTCATTCATTTGTACATTCGATCGCAGTGATACTGGAGGGTGTGAATAAACGCTGCTCATCATAAAAACCGCTTCACCAGATTCCACAACCACCAGAGTGCCTTCTCCGCGTGGTCCGTTTGTGTGCGGCAGTGCATCCTTTACAGGGATAAACACTCGTTGGAACAACTTACGGGAGTTTATGTCCGGAAGCCAGAATCTTGTTTTTGAACCCATTAGTTTTTGTTTAACGCACACGCTAGGCTAGGTACAATGCTGTTTCTTTTTTTAGCATTCCGCCTCCCTCGCAATGCGGCAGCCAACATTCGTATCCGCGTCCTCTTGCCCAGCGGCAGAGTGCCTTATCAACTAAGCGAGCCCGGCGGATGTGTTTCGCGTTTATTACCTCCAATTCGCTTGGGAACACTTTGAATCGTTTTGCTACCGGCATGCCTACGGAAGCGCAAAACGCGATACTCGGCGATCGCGTAATATATATATTCTTCTCCCCACTCCGGAATGTGTATAACGAAACTCTCAAAAAAAAAAGAAAGAAAGAAACGCGGAACAGGCAGCCGCCAGGGGTGATCGTCGCGCCCTGCTGCGCCCCGAGCTGTCGTCGTGTGCAGGAGGTGCGAGGCATATAGGGAGAGAGCGCAGGAAAGGCATAAGGGGTCGTCGGGGGAGTCCTGGATGCCTGGTGACCCAGTTTCCCGGCCCCGCCCTCTCGCGCCGAGAGCTCCCCTGAAACGGCGGATGGCACGGAGTGGCCGTCTCGCGAGAGTTGTGTGCACCGCAGGCTGCGCCCCGAATTGCAGCGTGGCGGGCCGCAACATCGCAAAACAGTTGAGCGCAGCGTTGTGAGCCACGTTGGGTTGGTTGGTATTGCATGCTTACGAAGTGGGTGGGAAAGAGTGCGGCGAGGCGAGGGCGGACAGAAGGTCGACCACACAGTGCCTGTTTTCCGCTTTGAAGTCCCGCAGTGGTTTTGCGTAGGCGAATAGAATACTTTTGACTGTTTTGCAGAAGCATTGGAGGGACGTCGAATTGGGATATTAAGGCTAAGGGCGAAAGAAAGAACACAGGAACAGTCTGGATAACTAGAAATATTCTGGTATACTCAACGCTGGCATGTAGGGAAAATGGGAATAGGAAGATGAGAGAAAGAGAGAGGGGAAGAGAGGTGTAAGGGAAGGTGGTGGGAAGTTAAGGAGATGAATATGTGAGCGAGCGTAGACAGCACAACGCAGTAGAAACGCTCGTACAAGCCAGTTAGACTAGATTCGTAAATTACAGTTTGTGGGGTCTACGGGTCTCACAGGAGTACCGACCACCGCGGGTTCGAGCTTAGCGAGCCACAGGGCCGCGTCAGCCGTCAGCCTCTAACGCCGGTGCGCGCTAGCTCAGGCCACAAGGGGCTACCGAGCGACGCACGCAAAAACACAGTATTGCCCTAAAATGAAGGAAACCGTTTATTGTTTCCAACGGCACCCAACACTGCACAAACACCCGGTCCCGGGACGGCGGGGAACCAAAGGGGTCCCGCACCAAGGGCGAAAAATACAGCTAGGGGCGCCTGTAGCACGTCGCTGCGAGAGCACAGGCTCAAGCTGGGACGCGCCGCTAGGAAAAGTCCCGGCGGCTATGCTACTTGCTCTGGCGATAACCAATGGGCCAACTCGCGAGAGCTCGGGCAATCTCCTTCGGCTTGGGCCTCCGATAAGTGCGGCTCGGCGTGGTACGACCTCGCGCGAGCACTAGGCACCCGTTCTTCGGCTTAGCGTCGGGATAGGAAACAACACGAGGTACGCGCTCCCCGCACGGGCAAAGGCGCCGTGCGTGAGCTCAATCCTAGTCACAAAGGTGTCGGCGGACGAGAGAGAGCATCGTACGTACCGGGTGCTGTCCCAAAGGAGAAGAGACCGTACCGTCACGGCAGTAGCCACCAGGGGCCACCCCCGTGACGTCACTAGCTCCGCCCTCACCCACGAACCATGGCGAGTGGAGCGCCACCGCTAAAACTGGTTCGGAGCAAGAACGGCATGGCTTAGGATTGCAGACATGGGTGAAATGCGCCTGCGCCATGGCGCGTCGAATTCCCCAAATCCCCACATCCTCCTCTCCTTAATTGCCCCCCTACCAGTCTGGCGAAGAAGCTGGTAGGGGCTAATGCACCAAAGACAACTGAGCCTTTCATGCACTAGCTAATTGCTACCTCAGCCCAGCAAGCACTGTGCGTAAAAAAAACAAACATACATACAATGATAATGGAAAAATAAAAAAAAATAATACACTCTAAAATACAAGAAAATGAGGCCGCGAAGGGGGAAAGAAATATCAACAAAAGCGTCTGCTGCTAGCGCGAGACAATGTGCGGGGGTGCGAAGAGAACGCGGCGCGTATAGTTCTGTGGCTAGGGCGGCGGCCGAAGTCGCGGGAGTTGTGAGAGTAGGCTTGATTGCAGGCCAGGTAACGCAGGAACGGGCTCACCGTTGTTCCGTCGAAGTTGCCGGTGAGCCCGATGAGTTCCGCTTTTCGTGGTGGTGGTGGTCCCGAACTCCAGGTGGACGGGGCAGGACACTGCCAGGTCAGCTGGCCACGCCGCCGTATGCAGGATGGATGGGCAGCCACAGCGGCGGCTGCAGGGCGTTCGCACGGCGTCGGCGACTGCAGAGCCGAGCTCCTGGCGTGATGTCATAGGGTCCC
Organism: Dermacentor albipictus; assembly: GCF_038994185.2. Lineage (NCBI taxonomy): Eukaryota > Metazoa > Arthropoda > Arachnida > Ixodida > Ixodidae > Dermacentor > Dermacentor albipictus. The sequence continues at coordinate 172,823,608 of NC_091822.1, forward strand.
GTCCACCAAGGGTATCCGCGGCGATCCGATGGAGTTGGCGCGGCTGCTTCAGCTTGCTTCAACGAGGAACAGCCCCCACGCACGCACGCACACACACACGCGCACACTCCTCGTGGCACCGCGCTCCTCGCCGTCCGCCATGCCGCCCGTTGGCCACAACGCGCCGCGCCGATCCAGGCGCGAAGCGTCCCTCTCTCCCGCACCAACGAGTCAAGGGGACCACTGTCACCCCCCCGCGCTGCACGACACGCCATTCACAGACCCCCCTCTTGGCAAAAAAAAACGAAAACGAGAAGAAGAAAAAAAAGCACACACAGAAGAAAACAAGAACGGTCAAAATCTATGTACAAGTAACAAAAAATGAACTACACAACTGTACACTTAAAACATTAAAACAATAATTACACTCAGCATGCGTACCCAAAAATAAAAATTAAAAAAATGCACACTGAACAACCACTGTCAACAAGACTACAGCTGGGCTGGGGCCAGCTTCTTTTCGCGCACTGGCCGCAAAGAAGCTAACCCACTGAGGCTAAGCAATGTTACTGAGGGCCTTCGGTGGCGGAAAGAGTCCGCCGTCAGGCGCGATATCACACAGGTGACCGTCTCCTCAGGTTGTACCGGTGCGTGGTCCGAATGCGGTCCTTCGCCCCGGGTGTGCCCTGTTGCTTGCGGGTGGTGCCACTGGGCACCGGCGCGGGCTCGTCGGACCGCGACGCAAAGGCTTTCAGGTCGGCGATGTGGGCACGGCTGAGTTTTCCCGAAGGGGAATCCTTCAGCAAGTACGCGAGCGGAGACCAAACTTTCTCTACTCGGTACGGACCAAGCCACTTAGGAGCGAGCGAGGCTGAGAACCCCTTGCTCGCGTCGCTAAGAGCGTGGTTGCGCTTCAGGACTAAATCACCTACCTTAAATGAAAGATGGCGATGCTTCCGGTCGTATTGAGCCTTCTGCTGGGCCCTGGCCGAAGTCAAACTCTGCCTTGCTCTACAGAGAGCCCGGCAAAGCCTGTCCCGAAGTGCTGAAGCGTACGCAGAACAGTCTGCCGGCGCCTCCTCATCCCCGAGCTGGCAAATGACACTGGTCACCGGATTTGCCAGCTCCCTTCCAAAATTGAGGAAAGCGGGAGAGAAACCAGTCGAGCGATTCTCGGCGGTTCGGATTTCGAACGCGAGCTCACTCAAGTGGTCTGCCCATTCCTTTTGACTCACGGCAAAGGCCGCCAACATTGGTTTGAGGGTTCTATTGACCCTCTCCGTCAAATTGGACTGGGGATGGTAGGGTGACGTGGTGGAGTGATTAATTCCCAGGGAACGGCACGTAACACCAAACACCCGAGCAGTGAAATAGGACGCGTTGTCCGTAATTAGTCTTTTCGGAAAGCCGAACCGACAAAAAACTTCCTGTAGCCTCTCCAGCACCGCTCGCGCGGTCACTTTTCTAAGCGGAAACAACTCCACCCACTTCGAAAAATGATCGACGACTACCATCACGTGTGTGAACCCCTGCTTACTCCTGGGGAAAGGCCCCATAAGATCGCAGGTGGCCACTTGCCACGGACGCTCACTGTCAATTGGTTTCATCAACCCGGGCGGCTTGCCACCCCTTGATTTCACCGTTTGACAGACATGGCAGGAACGGCAATAGCGAAAAATGTCACGCTTTATGCCAGGCCAGGTCACAGTTTGGCTTAGTTTCGCAAAAACTTTGGAGCCACTCAAATGACCGGCCAAGGGTTCGTCATGAGATGATCGCAACAGTGCGCTTCTCAGACTCTTGGGGATAACCACCTTAAACGGGTCCACAGCCTCGTCATCGGTAGCTATGTATTTCAGCAGGAGCCCATCGTGATCCAGCAAATATGAATCCGCGGGGGACCCAGCGACACACGCTGGTTCCGGCCCCCCTGCGCCCGCCGCACTACCAGCAGCGTCTCGGCGCTTCGTCTCCCTGAGACCGTCGCTCACTCCGCGACAAAACGAACCAATTTGCTGGGCCTTCAGTAACTCTTGCCTGCTGAATGCGATTCCAATTCTCCCAAAGGGGAGTCCGGTCTCGCCCCCACTCAGGACTGCAGCCAACGGCGTTGTAGGTTCGCTTTCGAGAAGCTCCCCCGCTCGCTCGTTTTGCGGCGCGCTGCTTGCCTGGAGAGCGGAATGACAGGTTTGCCCGCTTGCGGACTCGCCTCTCTCTGCGCTCGTTTCGCCCCCGACGCTTGCTGGCGCGAAGGCACCGGCAGTGGCTGTAACACCTGGAGGAATGCTCTTGGTGCACAATGGGGCACGGGATAGCGCGTCAGCTACCACGTTGGTGCAACCGGACGAGTGCACAGCTCGAGGGCCTGCCCCCGAACTCTGCGCGCGACGCGGTTCGTGCCGTGCCTCTCCTTCCCAAAGGGGATTCTTAGCAGGCGAGCGCACAGCTCGAGGGCTTGCCCCCGAACTTGGCGCGCGGCACGTTTCCGACGCCCCATCTGCACAGGCAAGATCGGACGCCGGCGGGCTGATGAACGGCTTTAGCAACGTAAACGGTCCGTCGCGATAGCCGCCATTCGCAATGTCCACAACGATTCCTGTTTTAAGGAGAAAGTCCCTTCCGAGGATCACAGGAACACTGAGCCCGGGGAGATGAACGAAACGCGTGCGTCTCATTCGCTCTCCCCACCTGACAGTCAGCCTTGCGGCGCCCGCCGAATGGGCCACGCCTTTCGCAAGATTAAATGTCGTTCGGCAATCCCGCAAGCGCACTGAGTGCTTCTGCAAGTGGGATAACACCTGTTCGCCGAACAACGAAGCGCTTGCGCCCGTGTCCAGCAGCGCAGGAAATTCGCGGCCGACAATGGTCACCGGAATGAAGGGCGCGTGCGCCCCAGCAACACAACCTGCTCGGTACGCCGAGGGGACAAGCAGGGTTTCGGTCACTCGTGCCTTCACGAGCGACCCGCACTCCCGTTTCCCGACCTCGCAGGAGGCCTGGGCGCGGTGCAGTCCCTTGCTATGTGCCCTCGTTGTTGGCAGCGAAAACAGCGCACTCCTTCTCGGTACCTTTCCCGAGGCGGAGCGGCCTCAGCTCCCTGCCGGGGTCGACTCGCTGCATGACCAAAGGGCCTGCTGTGACGAGCGTCCGCCTCTGCGATGCGTTGGGTCGAAGTGCGTCCCTGCGCATGCATTTCGGGCGGTGGTGCAGCACAGGCTGCTCGCCTCCCGTACGTGTAGGGATCTAGAGCGCGCGCGCTCAGCTCCCAAACAAACCCGCTTGTAGCCGCAAAGGCAGCTTGGCCGGGTTGTTGCCGTTGGGGGAGGGGCACAGGCCCTCCCCACGCGCAGCGTGGCTCAAGGGCCTCGCTGGCGGGCGGCGGTGGGCGATAGGCTCGCGCGGCGAGAATGTCGCCTTGAATGCGCTTTGCCTCGGCGGCCAAATCTTCCAGATCTCGGAAGCGGCCGCCGCGCAGGTACGCCGAAAAGGTCGGATGTGCCTGCCTGATCACCCGTTCGACGCGTTCCTCGTTCGAAGCATTGGGCTCGGCGATTAAGAAAAGGTCTTGCATCGCGCGTACGTACTCCTGAAGCGACTCGTCAGGAGCTTGTGTACGTAGCTCAAGCTCTCGCCGCATCCTACTCTGGTAGTCAGGGGGCAGGAATTCGCGAAGGAATGCCACGCGGAACTCCTCGAGGGTGGTTGCACGGTATCCGGAAAGCCGGTACCACCTAGCCGCCGTGTCAGTAAGTGCTACGGGAACGACGCGTTCCAGCACCTCCTGATCCTCCAAACGATTTGCCATCTGGTAGCGTACCAGGGAGTCACAATAATCCCTGGCACTGAGCAGGTCACCGTATCCGCTGTAAGTCGGGACTGCCAACCGTACAGCGGGGTGCGCGCATTTCGGTACAGCCGAAAGCGTCTTAACTGCCCCCGAGAGTGACTGAATCATTTCAGCGGCGTTTTGCAACAGCGTCTGTGCGCCTGCTCTAAAGGGAACCGTTGGCGCGTTAGCGGCGTGGTCGAGCAAGGGTAAACAGTCCTCCAGCTCGATCAGCGGCGCGGTTTCCACAGGGATACCGGCCGCTGCGCCGCCAGCCCCAGAGCAAAACGGGCTCCTAGCGGGGTGCGCCTGCTGTCGTTCACAGCCGCCACTTGAGGCAGCTATACGTGAATTGCTTTGGCCGCTTGCAGCCAGCGTCGACAAAACAGGTGCGCGCTCGAAGGTTGCGCCACTGGGCACAACCGAATGTACTCCAAAGGGAGACGAATGAGCGAAATTCGTGGCTGCAGCATTGTAATCCCCACAGGGGGCCGTGGCAGACCACTGGTTTTGGCTGCTCATTTGAGTAGCAGCCATCGGGCAAACGTCGGAGAGGGCTAAGGCCCCGTTTCCGTGCTGCGCTCCGTAAACTCCACAGGGAGCCGATCGAGAGCGCTGCGACATCGCACTGCCTTGCATTCCGAAGGGAGTCCTGGCAGACGAATGTACTGGTGTGCACTGTTCGGGGAGGGCTCTGGCCCCGTTCCCAAACAACGCTACTGCTCCAATGGGAGCTGGTACGTAGCGCCTCGTGTTGTCGTCCCCACAGGGGGCTGCGACAGGTGAGGGTGCATAAGTTCGCTGCTCAAGTGGAGCACTGGCCCCGTTATCGAGCAACGCGGCGTCTGCTCGCGGTAACAAAGGGCAAAAGTCCCCTAACAAATGACAAAGGTCACTCGGCCTAGCAGACATAACGCGGCAAGTATAATATGCAAAGGCGTACTAACTCGGCTAAGCACAGACAAAGGCTTAATGAGCCTTTGAATCCGCGTTGGGCGCCAGTGTGGGGTCTTAGGGTCTCACAGGAGTACCGACCACCGCGGGTTCGAGCTTAGCGAGCCACAGGGCCGCGTCAGCCGTCAGCCTCTAGCGCCGCTGCGCGCGAGCTCAGGCCACGTGGGGCTACCGAGCGACGCACGCAAAAACACAGTATTGCCCTAAAATGAAGGAAACCGTTTATTGTTTCCAACGGCACCCAACACTGCACAAACGCCCGGTCCCGGGACGGCGGGGAACCAAAGGGGTCCCGCACCAAGGGCGAAAAATACAGCTAGGGGCGCCTGTAGCACGTCGCTGCGAGAGCACAGTGTTACGTCTCCAACCGGTGCCACCAGTGTTACGAACTTGCACCGCTGCACCACGAATACGGCTTTGTGGTCCCGTAGCGCTCGTCACCCGTTTCGTGACAGAGCGTTGGTAGCGAAGACTCCGAGCCTGGCGTCGATGAGAATAACAAAAGGGACTTTATACATTATATACAGGTTATCATACAGGACATGAACGGGTCGGCACTGGGGCCGAGAGCTCACACAAACGCGACTGTTCCCGCACGACGGCGTCCGGCGAAAACGCGTGACACATCTCACCCCAGTCGGGAGCGACCCTCTCTCCAGGTGGGGTCGGCGGATCCTGTTTTCGAGCGGCGTGTCGCTGCTTTTATAATCCCCGAGGCCCATTGTCACTCAAACGGCCCAATACAAAGTCAGCACACGACGGTCGTCCGAGGGGTCCAACCAGCGACCGCGCTGGCCACTCGGTTCAAAGTTCGCGCGCGCGGTGACCTCCCGGCAAGGGAGGTGCGGCGCCGGGCCGTCGGGCACACGCGGACACGTCAAAACACGCTGCTCCGCCGAGGCTTCTCCCGCACGAAGGCGCAGCATCTTGACTTGTGAAGGGAGAATTATGGCGCTCGCAGGATAGATTCTGCATCTTGCAGATTCGGGATCCGGGCTTGTGGTAATGGCACAACAGCATCCCCGCCCTCAGATAAGGCGCCGGGAAGACGAGCTGCCTCCACGTGGCTCGGATGCCAGGCGCGCACGTTCGTCAGGCTCGTCCAAGTTCACGTCCAGTGTCGGGACGCCAGGTAACCTCACGTGCCCAGGTCCGACTCGCCAGGACAGGAGCTCTGCTCACCACGTCGTCGCCAAGGCACCTTGACCAGCTCCGCTCGGGTCGTTCCTAAGACCTTGCTTCTCGCCACTGGTCCCGCTTGGTCGTTCTGCAGCTTGCAAAACCGACCGGCAAAAGGCAACACCCAACACGAACAAGTGCCCTCTGTCTCCCGTCAAACACCAGACAAGGCCATAATTCAAATCAACCTAACTAAATTGTTTTCCCCTTTTTTCTCCCGCTGCAACAAGAGGCAGGTGTACGATCTAGCACACAAGGCTCAAACAACCAGTTTTCAAATTAACAACACAACAAAATAGAAACAATTATTAATCAGCACTAATAATTACAAATAGAATGGTCCCCTTGAAATCGCTTGGACCGAAAACATACTTCTGAGGAAGCAAATGAGGTCATTCATTTTTCCCGGCGATATTTTCGCGGAATCCGAAGCTGCTTATATTTGCGACCCTGCTTATCCGTGTAGCGGCGGTACAATAAGCCAGATTCCTTGCCAAATGAAACCCCCTTTTCTTTCACTCCCCGTTTGACGCTCTTCCTCAGATCGGCTAGTGAACAATCTTCCTGTTGTTCGCGAATCCGAGTTTCCCTTTCAACTGCAGCCTGCTCCTGCCAGCTGGCGGAAACCGGAGTGAGTGCGGAGCCCGCGTCGCCTAATTTCGGCGTCGAGTCTCTATCGCGGCTAGCACTGCCCGCGTCACTCCCACTCACTTCCAGGACCCGCTCGTCTAGGCCAGCCTCCGAGCTCTGCCTCTCCCGTGACTGCTCGCCACTCAAGTTACCGTGATCGGTCCGTGTGCCGCACCGCCTTTCGCTCACCGACGCTAAGTCAAGTTCCCTCGACAGCGGGCGCGCTTTGGATCGCGTGGGGGCCATGTACGCCACGTCGGCAAAGAATGATTTGCCCTGATCCCTCAGCAGCTGCTCCGAGCTATTTGAGAAGAGGTAGGAAAATTGCTCCGGGAGGGCGGCTGACACAGCGGCTTCGGTGTTAAGTTTCCCAAATTCTCCTTCAATGCTAACCGTTGCGATCGGTAAACAGACACTCTCCTTCTCGGCCACTTGCCGTATCCTAACGCACTCTCCCGTAAAATCACTCGAGGAGACGAAAGACGGGTGAACAACGTCCATAGTTGCTGCAGAGTCCCGCAGTGCTCGGCACTTCTTGCCGTTTACCTTAATTTCCTGCACATAGGGCTCCAATAGACGTATGTTCTTGTGAGTTTCCTGTATCGTTGCAAAAGCAATTCTCTCTGGGCAGCTTGCAGCGATATGCCCTTGCTTTTTGCAATTGTAGCAGGTTAACGGTCTCCGTTTTTCAAAAGAACGCGTCATTTCGTTTCGCTGTTTCGGACCATCGTCATCATTCTGAGATGCATTCTGTCCATCCCTTACAGTTTCTTTGGGAAGGGACTCGTCGTCCCGAAACTCGCGACGCGTGATTTCCTTCCGTTCGTCGGGCTTCCCGTAAAACCCATCTCTTCTATCTGCTTTTTCTACGCGCACCGCCTTGCTGTGCAAGCTGCGGCGGGTGTAATACTCTTCCGCTAACTCTGCTGCCTTGTTTAGCTTAACCTCCTTTAGCCTATCTTGCAGCCAGAGCCGGACATCCTCATCAATGCAACGGTAGAACTGCTCCAACGCGATGCATTCGACAATTTTGTCGCGGTCGTCGTAAACCTCTTCGCCCTTCAGCCATTCCACCAAGTCGGCTTTTAGACGAAACGCGAAGTCAACATTCGACTCCTTACCCTTTTTTGCATACCGGAACCTCTGCCGGAAAGCTTCGGGCGACAATTTGTACTTCCGCAGTAGCGCTTCCTTCACATCACTGTAGCTCTCAAACGCCTCTTTCGATAAGCAAGTTATTACGTCTGATGCCTCCCCAGGAAGCAACGCTAACAGATTCTGTGCCCAGAGGGATCGTTCAATGCTATTCCGTTCGCACACGTGCTCAAATTTCACGAGGTATTTGGCCATATCCTCTCCGACGACAAAGGGTGGAAGTTGATCGCGTATTCTTGGAACGTTAGAAGTGAGACTAGGCGCTGGCGAGCTATTTCGGGTCTCCAACTCTTTCATTTTAAGCTCGTGCTCACGAATCTCTCTCCTTTCCTCCTTTTCCTCCTCGCGACGTTGCTGTTCTCTCCTTTCCTCCTTTTCCTCCTCGCGACGTTGCTGTTCTCTCCTTTCCTCCTTTTCCTCCTCGCGACGTTGCTGTTCTCTCCTTTCCTGCTCGCAACGTTCCTTCTCCTCCCTTTCCCGACGTTCATTGATACCCGCCAAGGCCTCAGCGGCTTCCTCAGCCGTTACGTCCCCAGTCCTCATGACCTCAAGGATCGCATTCTTTCTTTTGGTTGAGCCCAACTCAATGCCCAACTCCTCACAAATTTCGAGAAGTTCCTTCACCTTGTACTTCTCCATCGTTCACACTGTCCTCCTGCTGTTTACCCTTTTTGAATATACCTGCCGTACGCTACTATAACACTACTAGTAAGACATATGCAAGTATTTCACACACTGCCCTGTTTACCCCCTCAGCATCCCCTGGTTTTCAAAACACTCTTACTAGGCTTGAAACACACAAGGTTAAACACAATGCAACACCAAGTCAATCCCTGAGCTACTATAACCTGTGTCAGAGAAAGTCTGGTGTTTGAGGTAAACTTCAGGCACTCACCGCGCCGAGGTAGCTGATGCCGGTCAATCCCGTAGCTGCCATCCAGTGTTACGTCTCCAACCGGTGCCACCAGTGTTACGAACTTGCACCGCTGCACCACGAATACGGCTTTGTGGTCCCGTAGCGCTCGTCACCCGTTTCGTGACAGAGCGTTGGTAGCGAAGACTCCGAGCCTGGCGTCGATGAGAATAACAAAAGGGACTTTATACATTATATACAGGTTATCATACAGGACATGAACGGGTCGGCACTGGGGCCGAGAGCTCACACAAACGCGACTGTTCCCGCACGACGGCGTCCGGCGAAAACGCGTGACACATCTCACCCCAGTCGGGAGCGACCCTCTCTCCAGGTGGGGTCGGCGGATCCTGTTTTCGAGCGGCGTGTCGCTGCTTTTATAATCCCCGAGGCCCATTGTCACTCAAACGGCCCAATACAAAGTCAGCACACGACGGTCGTCCGAGGGGTCCAACCAGCGACCGCGCTGGCCACTCGGTTCAAAGTTCGCGCGCGCGGTGACCTCCCGGCAAGGGAGGTGCGGCGCCGGGCCGTCGGGCACACGCGGACACGTCAAAACACGCTGCTCCGCCGAGGCTTCTCCCGCACGAAGGCGCAGCATCTTGACTTGTGAAGGGAGAATTATGGCGCTCGCAGGATAGATTCTGCATCTTGCAGATTCGGGATCCGGGCTTGTGGTAATGGCACAACAACAGGCTCAAGCTGGGACGCGCCGCTAGGAAAAGTCCCGGCGGCTATGCTACTTGCTCTGGCGATAACCAATGGGCCAACTCGCGAGAGCTCGGGCAATCTCCTTCGGCTTGGGCCTTCGATGAGTGCGGCTCGGCGTGGTACGACCTCGCGCGAGCACTAGGCACCCGTTCTTAGGCTTAGCGTCGGGATAGGAAACAACACGAGGTACGCGCTCCCCGCACGGGCAAAGGCGCCGTGCGTGAGCTCAATCCTAGTCACAAAGGTGTCGGCGGATGAGAGAGAGCATCGTACGTACCGGGCGCTGTCCCCAAGGAGAAGAGACCGTACCGTCACGGCAGTAGCCACCAGGGGCCACCCCCGTGACGTCACTAGCTCCGCCCTCACCCACGAACCATGGCGAGTGGAGCGCCACCGCTAAAACTGGTTCGGAGCAAGAACGGCATGGCTTAGGATTGCAGACATGGGTGAAATGCGCCTGCGCCATGGCGCGTCGAATTCCCCAAATCCCCACAAGTTACAGGACAACTCAAAATCTCAGTGCTGCAGCGCGAGGAGACTTAGCGAGACTGAAGAGCCCTGAAAAACTAACGACGGGTGGTGACGTGGCACATCCTGCGTTTGCACAGCGGTTACGCAGGACTAATGAACGTTTTGATAATTAAAAAGAGTATTATCATTGCATTTCACAGAAACCAAAGGAGGAACCTAGCGAGCTTTTAGAAGTTTTTCTGTAAGGAGACTCCAACCGAGCAATCTAAGATACTTTAGGATCGTCCGCCTGACACTCGAACATTGGCGCCGCTGTGTGCGCGTAAAACTTAAAGAAAGCGGGAACTTTTCCCTTGAGTTTCTTTGCGGTTGATGAGTACATTTACGCCAAATCAACGAAACTGCAGTCTTGAAGGAAAACTTTATGGTTCCAAGCTGATGTGTTCTTGGTTTGTTGCTGTCTCTCTGACGTCTCTATTCCGGAGAAGCCTCACCATGAGGCTTTTCGTGGCTTCCTAATCACTGCGCTTTACTAAGACCTGAAAAGGTTTCGAAGAGCTCACGGTTAAATGTATTTTGTTAGTTTTATTTTTTGTTGTTGCTGTTGTTTTTGTATTCGCCACTTGCGTAACACCCCTTATTTAATTTAGGCTCCTTGGGAGAGCTTGTCTTCTTTATCTAACTCGTATTTCTCAACTCGGCAATGAATGAATCCGTCGTGATTGTGCTCTGTAAAGCGGTGTCGCCTATACGTGCCTTTGTCGTTGCGTTTATTACCATACAACTGCTAAGGCTAGGAAGCATGCATTCCTTGAGCATCGCCCTTTAAATGTCCTGATGCCGTGCAAATAAGCGTGCTAGTCTAGCCCTACAGTGTGCTTTTCTTTCTTCCTTTTTTCATGCTCGTGTAAGGCCGTCACTGAATTCGTGGCTCGTAACATGGCCTCTCGCGAGTGCTCGGGGCTTCCTTCTTCTGGGATTAAGGGGTCGTTGCTGACAACGGATGTGTTTGTGTAACTTGCTAGTGCATCAAAATGACGTCTGTGTGTCAGACTTGATGCCGGAGAGATTGAGGAAAGCGAGGATTGTGCAGGCGCCCGTGATTCCTCAAAAGTTCGCTTTTAACGCTAGAGAGGAGGACGAGCACAGTGGAGCCTGCAAAGAGTGTCAGTGTTGGCACAGAACCAGCTTGATGCTCTCTCGCTGTCTCGGACGTGTAAACTTTGATGGCAGCGTAGCGGCCATGCTGCACGTAACTTTCATGGAACTGAAAGCACTACAGAGACGCGCCTGCGTGCGTGAACCCACGTTAAACACACACACACACATACGCACATGTAAGGACTGACCCTGTCTCGAGCTCCATGGCGCGAAACGAAAAGGAAACGCGCTGCCATCAGAAGGAGAAGGAGGAGTACGGTGTGCCAAGCGAGAAGATGACCCAGGGCCGTCGCCGATGACGAGGAGGCCTCGTCTGCCCGCGCGCTATCGTCCGCTCGGTCGTCGGATAACTTCCGCCTTCCGCGCCCGCTCCTCGCGGTTTCCGCTTCCCTTTTCCGTCCCCGGCGACTCCTGCTTCATCGAGGGTCCGCCGTACCGACCGACCGACCGGCCGGCCCTCCGACGCTCAAGCCTTTCCTCTTCTCCCATCTCTATGTTTATCTCAGTTTTATGGTCCTTTTTTTTTCCTTTCTCATCCTTTAGCGGTCGTCGTCGTTCCTTTGTGTGTAGGCTTTCCTTTCGAGCCTCGAGCGCGCCATTGTGTCAAGATTGTGCACTTTCTCCTCTTCTTCCTTTGCTTCCGCACGGCGCCTCCCCGCTTTCGTCGCCCTTTTTCCCTATTCTCAAGTCTTGTCGTTTCCTTTGGAGATCGCAATCTTTCTTTCTTTTCCTCGTCGGCTTCGTCTGATTGCGCCGCCTTAGCTCTTTCCGGCGCGAGTCGCCGGTCTCTTTCGCCCCCCCCCCCGCCTCTTCCCCGTTAAAAAAAAAAAATCTGCGGCCCTCGCGCTTCCCAAATGAGCCCCGGCAAGTCTCGAACGCCTGTGGAACTCGGCGCACTTTCTCTCGCTCGTTAAGGATCGCGCCCGTGGGACTGGACTCCTGAAATGATGGTTTCCGCACTCATTAACACCGTTTCCCGGCTACGACGGCGGCGAGCGGCGACACTGCAGCGTCTCGTTGTTTGCGAGAGTCTCGCGCCACTCTTTGCGCCCGCGCTCGCTGTTGGCGAGCTGCTCCTAGCGACTCTCTGCTGCGCCGTAAAGATAGGAAATGAGCGATAACGCCCTATTGAAGTCCTGGTAGATATCGCAGAGTTCATTGCGAGCGCGCGGAGACGGAATTAAACCGGCGGCCGTGTGACCTATTTAACCGGTGGCCGATCGTCGACCATTTATTGTACGCTGTCCTCCGTGAGCTGGGGAGGGCGAAAGTATAGTCGCAGTTTTGGAGTGCGTATAGTACTGACGTTTCATTTAAGGAGGTCGTTGCTGACCGTCGTCGCTTACGCGAAATGACCCCGATTGCACTTTCGCGTTGGGAGCTTAATTTCGGTCTGAAGCAGTTTTTGTAAACCTTTACACAATCTGAATGTTAACAGACTTCGCCATTCCGATGGTTTCCGTTTCAGACTTTGTTTTCAAAACTAACGGTCACGGCGTTTTAACACTAGATACTCAGTAACGCCAACTTTTGTTCGTGTACCACATTGTAGCTCGGACACATCCTAATTGTCTGCACCTATTATACTTTGTTCTACGTAATAAACTGACGCCTTGTTTTGTAACGTCTTTTTCTTTTTGGAGGTAAAGCCAAAAAGTGACGCGCAAGAGCGTTTCTTCAGCGATTTTCGCTGGTCATAATTTCAGATGGAAATACTAGGTGGCATAGAGGTATAGAGGCTTGGGTGAGCCGGTACTGTGCGGCGTTTCCAAGAGCACATAGCGAACTAGATCGAATGCAGAAGAAAAAGAAAACGCAGTAAGAACTGTCACTTTCAGGTATACAACTTTCTTGTGCTCTTCTCACCGCTACGCAACGACCTTTTTCGTACGTCGTGTACAGATAATTTGTCAGCAGGAAGGTGGACGGGGTCAGACTGAGCCAATGTGATCGGTGTTTTTTTTTTCTTGTCCCTCTGAGCAAGGGGAAGGAGGGAATGAGAGAGAGAGAGAGGGAAAAAGAAAGAAAGAGGAATGATGGATGGTGACGAAGACAGAACGAAGGTATGCGTGTGTAGTATGTGCAAGCAAACAACACAGCTATTTTCTTGGTCGTGATTACGGCGGCTGTCGAAACAACAATAGTGGCACGTAGTAGTGATGGCAAAGAACACAGTATGAATACCGTGAATGACGAAACTTACTTTTATTGGATGAGCCTGTGCCGACAAAAAACAGGCTACACTTTAAGTCGGCGATCGTCGAAATCTGATGAGCGGGTCAAGCGCATCAGCTTTTATGAGCCATCGAACGTTCCCGTAATATGAATAAGTTCACGTGTCAACGGCTATGAAAGCCCCCTACGCAACAAAATCAGAGAAGAAGAAAGATCTCAGTTGGAAGAAATAAAGCGAGACTGGTGCATATGACGCCAGCAAGCCCATAGTTCTAAATTCTGTCGTTCTTATCCTGTCCTCTCGTCGTAGTCTTCGATGGACCCGCGTGCTGACGCAAAAGCCCTGATGCGGAGGCCGATAGTCAACGGGCAAAAGAATGCAGCGAGTTTCGCTACCGTTTCACCATCGATGGCACTGTCACACATTCGTTCTTTTAGCTACCACGTACGCCCACGGCGTCTAAATAACGCAGTATCATTTATTGTCAGCATTATACTGTGCTATGACAGATAAGAAATACGTCCGAACAAGATGGAGCGAAAAACATCGTTGCACGAAAGGTAGGTAGGATGTCGGAGCCCTCTCTTCGGGGTCTCGCTGGCAGCGTTCGCCAGGACGCAGCCGATGACGACCGCAAGATACCGTCTATCTTGGTATGAAGTGAGTGGGGTCAGCCACTTGGCAATTGGTTAAGAGCCGGGGGATGTAGAGCGGAGTAGGGGGTGTAGCGCAGGAACACAGTGCCATAGACTGTGGGGATATTGGGTATCCGCCACAGTGGTGGCACAGGGGTAAGTGCGTCTTTCGCGCGGGCGCCATTCAGAGTGTGCGTACAGCGGGGGTCGGGAGCTAGGTTCGCAGGAAGGTGGAGATCTCAAGTCATAGACAGTGTTGAAAAAAAAAAAGCGTGCATCAAGCTGGAGCTAACATTTCGACAATGATGTGAACTTGTCTTCGTCACGGCTTGACAGAAAAACAAATCTTCTTGTCGAAACGTTGGTTCCGGGGCGATAGGTAGAGGGGTGATCAGGTAAGGGAAAATGTGTTTTCAATGTTTAGTATCTCTGAATTACCCGCCGTGGTTGCTCAGTGGCTATGGTGTTGGGCTGCTGAGCACGAGGTCGCGGGATCGAATCCCGGCCACGGCGGCCGCATTTCGATGGGGGCGAAATGCGAAAACACCCGTGTGCTTAGATTTAGGTGCACGTTAAAGAACCCCAGGTGGTCAAAATTTCCGGAGTCCTCCACTACGGCGTGCCTCGTAATCAGAAAGTGGTTTTGGCACGCAAAACCCCAAATATTAAAAAAAAATTATTAGTATCGCTGAATTAACTATAAGAGGTGCAAATAAATACTAGATGCTCGAGTTTAGTTTAGATGCCTTATACGAGGTGCGTAGTAGGTCTCCGCGGTGCCGCACTCAACAGGAACCGCATGCAACTCGAATACCGAAGAGACTGGGGAAACTATTGCCAAGGTCCGACTGTTGTTTACAAATGCCTAATAATAGGTCTAAAGGATGCATAAACTTAGGAAATAATGTTTTCTTTTGTTTATTCTATTCTTTGTCATGTGTTCTACGAATTTCTGAAAAAATGTTTCTGTGTGAGTTTGGTACGTTGCTAGGCGAACTTTTCTTTCTTGCAGTCGGCGCGCTTTTCGTCTTTTCACCTACTCCTCTCTCTCTCTCTCTCTCTCTCTCTCTCTCTCTCTATATATATATATATATATATATATATATATATATATATATATATATATATATATATATATATATATATATATATATATATAATGCTGTTGGTGGGCTTTTAGCCCAATTTGTAAATTTGAGGGTGAGTCTGCGTATAAGCTTGTGTGCATAAGTGTTATTTTTCACATCCGGCAGCCTTTGTGTCTGTGAACAATGTGTAGGCGCCAGTAAAGCCTTTTCTGGCTTTTTGCCTATGCGCCTCAACATTAAAAGTGGATTCGCCCTTCCTCGTTAAACCAAACGAAGCACACTTATTTGGTAGAAATACAGGGCAGGCTGCAGGTGATGAATATGTCAAGTTCTAACTGTGCGGGTTAATTAATTCCAGTCCCTGCAGTAAATGACTTCTGGAAGCGCTCCAGAACATTGTAAGTGTGCTCTACAGTCGGCGTAGAATTTGGCCTTTTCTGTTTGGAGAAATAATGCTGACAGCTAGAATAAATTAAGTAATAACAGGTGGAACAATACAAAAGATGTACACGTGACGATAAGTATGTGCAGATGAATTACGTCGCCTGAAAAAAAAAAAGATTCCTTAAATCATTGCACGGAAGCGTTGCATGCGGGCACCGTTTCAACGTGTGTGGTTTAATGCTGTGCAGTAGAACGTAATAATGCAGCTACGGGAAAGAAACAGCGCGTCTGCAAATTGTGCTGGGTGGGCGAGGGAAGCGAGTGCCGGAGGAGGAAGGCGTCTGGAGGGTTAAAGCAGGAGAACGCGGCGGAGGGTGAAGAGAAGTGAGGCGGAGTGTCGCGAAAGGGGACGGTACGCGAGGCACGCTGGGTGCACGTTTTCTGGCAGTTGCTACGGGCCCTGTGTGCCCTATGGGTGTACCGGCTTCGTCTGGTGATCGAGAGACCGAGCGCCTAGTGAGAAGGACGGAGCAGCAACGCAATCGGTTCTGGACCGAGCGCGAGTCGATCGACACCAAATATGAAAACGCGGCTTACGTGCAAGCGTATGGTAATAGCACCCATAGGCTTGCGCCTCATCCGCGTCCATGGAGTGAAACGTGAATATAATTTTTTTTCAGTCTGTCTCAGTTGTTGATCAATGTGCGACTAACAATGCAAAATCTATTACTTGTTCTGGCCCGATGTTGCGGATAGTCCTCGCTGTAAAACATTCACATATCTTTTTTTCTATTTCCTCTGTGTTAAGCCCGTTAACCACATTTCCCCTTGCTCATAGGCCGCACTTAACTGAGCTTCAGTCGGCTTCAATCGACTGCGAACATTTATTTATTCTTCCTCGGGAGGCTCCTCGATAACTATACTTCGGTGATATTTCTTCGAGGCGGTGGAGCACAGCCAATTTACGGAGCGTGAAACTTTCGTCGAAGGCCCCGACGTGGCTTCTCAACCTCTCTCGCGCGCATTCCAACCGTCGCGCCGCTACGCCAGGCGCCCGCTCTTCTCTCGGATCGTCTGGACGATCCCTCAAAAAAGGGAAGGACGCCGTAGGGAAAGCGGGAGAGGCGGCCGAACAATGATGCGCCTGCGCGGTCCCTCTCCTCCCCTTGTCGTGGACGGAGAGGAGGAGGAGGAGGCAGACGGGAGGCGATGCCGACCGCGCCGCCGTCTGGCGCGCGCTCTTCGCCCAGCGTCGGTCGCGCGGGGCGCAAGCGCAAAGCGGCCTCGAGCTTCGACTCGCGTGGACGCCGCCGGAGTTTCCCGAACGGAGCGGTGCTTCTTGTGGTTGTTTTTGTTGTCGCCGAAGCAGTCGGCGCCGCTCGCCGGCCGCCGCTGTGTTGTGTGTGTGTGTGAGTTTTCGCGGTTCGTGCGCCGCCCCGCCGTCTCGTGCGGCCGACGTGCTTGGCGCGACTCTCGCCCGGTGGTGGCCCGGCCGTCAACGTCCGTCGCGTGAGACTCGCCGGGACCAGGGGGGCAGTAGTAACGTTGCCAACTTTTTGATTCTCCTCCTCTCTCGGGGCGAGCATCGGCGGCGCACGGTTCACAACTTCCGCCTCTTTCGATTATTTTGCTCCTCCTGCTGAAGTTCGCTGTCCGGTCTGTTGTCGTCGGTGTTTACTTTCTGCCCCTCCTGGTTTTGTTCGGCGACAGTTCTACTCCCACATCGTCGTCGTGCTGCTGATTCTTCGCTCGCGGAGACTGTCTACGTTCGCCGATACGAAGTTCTTGCTGCGACTGCCAGACTCTGACTTTGTGATCGTTTTACTGGCCGCTCGGTTTCCCATGGTGACCTAATTGCGCACTGAAAGAACCATTTGACATCGTTGTGGGCGTATAGCATCGGCGAGAGCTTTCCAATGGTGCGTGCTGGTCACGACGGCACTGTCTCGCTTCCTGCCATGATTGATTCCTTGTTTCCTTTCTGGGACACATAGTCTGAACGTAAGTTCCGCGTTAGGAGGTTTCGGCTAGAATTCGGCGTTTCGAACTCGGCGTTTCGCGTTGATAAAGTGCTTCGCGTGGGAACTTTTTTGAGACAGAATAATTGTTCTGAATTGAAAGACTGCCTTTGTGGCCTTTAGGTTCGTGTCACAATTGTTTGTTGTTGGTTGAACCTTACATTCAAACTATTCTGTACAAAGCAAGGTGCCTGTTCTGAGTATATTTCCCACTACTTAGTTATCTTCTTGCATGTTCCAACCTGCTGCTTTGAACTGACAGCGTTGTTTCCAATAGGGTGATATTTGTTTCTTAACGTGCCTCGTCTTTCGCTCGGTGATCTGTCTCATACGCTGACGGAACAAGTGACTGATTCGTTGAGAAACGCTGTTGCTGAAAGCGGAAGGCTACCGTAGCGTAACGAGTCTGTTATTCTGTGTACTTTGTCTTTAGACGATTGCGCGAGAAACTGCATTTTATTCCGCGACAATACCGGTTCTGCTTCCATCTGGTGCACTTAACGTTCTCGTACAGTGCAGGACTTGGGTCTTGAGCCTGTTACAACCTTTTTCTTTTTTAAGTGCGGCACCTTCGTGAAAAACTTCGCAAAAGGTTGCCCGGCAAACGGACAGACAGCGTTTTACCGAAAGTACATAACTGTGACTTCGAGTCTTCCTCGTTGCATTTGTCACTATCTGATCGAAATCCAACTCACCTCCGGTTACCGGCCTACAAACAACGACCATTGTTTACGTAGACCGCCCTCCTAAGAGACTGTTCGTGCAATTACATTATTCACCAGACAAGTTCCGGACTCGGGTCTCCACGAAGTGGGCGGAGTAGTGGACGCATGGTCTGAGAAGGAAAACCCATCTTTCTAACGTCAATCAGGTTCAGTGTACTTCGCCACCCATCACTGAAAAGGTTCTGGGCTTCGAATCAGTGCCACAAGCTTCTGAGTGAACAAAAGCCGAGCGGGTGCTCAACGAGACGTTGCATCTTAGTTGACCGAGCTGCGTTTAGAAAGTTTCCCTTTATCTCTTTCAAACGGCGGGCGCATCCCTCGCGAGAACAGACCACCCTCGGTGTGTGGGTGGGTGCGCGTGTCAAGTTCAGAGGAAGAGAACAACACCAGGAGCTCGTTTGGCCGCCTTTCTCCAACTGCCTGCCGCGACTGCGCTAATCGAAGAACTCTAGTGCCCGAGCCTGTCTGCGTGTCGGCGCGTCAGCACACGAGCAAAAGAACGAAAGAAAGCCCGGGTGCGTTGTCGTGAGGCGGCGTGGTGAGCGCCCCAGTGACATGAGCGGTGGTCGCGGAGCGTACCGTAGGCGGGCGACGACATCGGGACTCGAGGGTCACTCGCCGCGCGGTCCCGTCTCCGCCGCCGTGGTCCGGCTGCCGTCGTCGTCGTGGTGGTGCCGTCCGAGCGCGCCCTGTCGCGGGCCGACGCCACGTGGCGCTCCTCCCGCGGGGGCCGCCCTTCGCTCCAGGCTGCTCGCGGGAACCCGCTGAGGGAACGGCCCCCCGCCCGGTCTCTCGTCTCCCTCGTCGCCGAGCTGCGCGGGAACGACTCGACCACGCGTGCGATGTCACGTGAGTGCTCGACAGACTTTTTACGCGAAGCATACTAGCCGCACAACCACGCTCTTCCTTGCTGCGCCGCGCGCGGCCGCGTAGCTACCATATGACGTCATAACAGCTGTAAAAGCGGAGGCTCAACTCGTGCGCTCGCTTGCGGCCGCGTAGCTACATAGCCGGGTCTCAGCTCGTGCGCTCGCCTGCATGAGTTGTTTCTTCGTCTAGCCGAACCAAATATAGCCAAGCAACAGCAGTTCACCAGGCTAAACAGTGGTTCAACAACTAAAACAAAGGCTAGTATGCTTCGCATCCTGGGCTTAACCTTAGCTAAGCCACAGCCATTTTTTTTTTTGGACGCTGTTGCAGCTTTCGAGGCTCGTCGCGCGAAATTATTTCGCTGATGACGAGGCCCTGAGATCAAGCAAATAGAATTGGGCGGTGCACCAGAAGGCGTTGCGTAGAAGCAGTCTAAGTGTCACGTGTGTTCGTTCTTATTGCGCCGTGTATAGCACGTACCGACGGGGGCAGGATGGACATTGACTGGAAACGAAGAATCAAACTGACTTGGAGAAGCGCTTGTTCGCGTCGCTTTCATCTTATCCCCGTTGTACAGTCAGTGTCCATCTTGTCCTCGTTGGTGTGGGCTGTATACAGCGCAATGACAATGAACGTACACCAACTAGGTCAATTAATCGCTCTGGTAAACGTTCTATCTGTGTTCTCAAGTTCCTGCCCTGAAGAGACAAGCCCACTTTTCTGAGCGTTCGTTCCAGAGACATTCATTGTTCGACCAGCTGTCGATATGCAACTGCTTGTATGGTGTCCTCCCTTTCTTTGCATTGGTGTAGCAATTACCTACGATTATCATAAGTCAACTAGCCCCTCACTATTTTTGTGTATGTTTAAAAGCTTGAACTTATGGGCCTAAACGCTTCCAGAAACAATGATTCTTAGACGTCGTTGTCTTAGTACAACGTTCGAGAAAAGAGATATTTAATGTCGACAGACGTTTTCCTGTGAAGTCTGTATACTGTTTAAACAAGGAGGCACAATACAAGCAGAAAGAGAAGACGAAGACTTTGTCATCCTTGCTTCTTCGCTTATCGCAGCTTCGAGCCACAGTATATTCAAATTACCTTTTGAAGACTTGGCCACGTGTATTAATCTTGCCTGTGTGAAAATTCACGCCGGTATAGCTTTCAACATCCCCCCCCCCCCTCTGAATCTGATGGCAGCGCCGCCACATCTTCATGATTTCACGCTCTTCCGCTTGTCTGTAAACAGTGGCGCACCTTTACACCTCACAACTTTTGTCGACTGACATATAAACATCCCGCAGACAACGAACTCGGACGGCGTTGTATCACAATAGACCAAAAATATAAAAATTCTACCTAAAGAGTACAGCTCTTAGGAACGAGCGCGTATTGATCTACAAGTTGTAGATCAGTCATTAGAAGTTGTATGAACTGTCCTAATGAATTGTTTAATGAATCACGCATAAGGGTGGACGACAGTGCTAGGAGCTACTCCCACCTGTTTAAGTCAGAAACGATCTAAGGTTTCTGGACCTTTAGTGGTAACGTGCATTCCCGCAGTGTGCCCCTTTGCGCGTTACATGTTCCTGTGTTTGTTCCTCCGTGTTTCTGCCGTCTCCTTAAACTCCTGCTTAAACTCCTGAATGCAAATCGCTCCTATATTTTACCGTCTAGAAGTGTGCACCAAGCAAGTCGCGCAGCAATGTGCATCACCGCAGAACTTTTCTTCGCTGCGTCCACACACTTTCTCCCTTTCTTCTTGGATTACACACGTCGTACATCGGCGAAGAAAAATTCTGTCAATGCCGTTTCGACGTCTGATCATCAATCGGTGCTGGCCCGACTTAATGTTCGTCATGGATTACACGCGCGTACTCAGAGACGAAACTGTAAGCGAAAGAGCAAAACGGGGCAGTCGCGTGTATGTCTCTCCCCAGCAGAACCTCCCGCTTTTCTCTCCTCCCTAACCTTGTTTTAGTCGTGGCCGAGGTGGAACGTCCCACGATGATTCAGCAACTGTGGCGCGCGTCAGCAGCGGGAAGGGCCGTCGATCAATGACGTCGTCATGGTGCACGACTTCTTGTTGAATACCGCCCTGCTAAGGCGCGGCTCGTCAATAAACCGCGTTTCGTTTCGATGATTTGCACTTTTCGAAGAAATTGAGCCCTGGTGCAGGCCATTGTATAACTGCGTGCGCTTTTGCCACGTTGGGAGAACTTTTCAGTGGATCCACAGGCTGTAGAAACCGTTTTCTGCGTTTCCCGTTGAATAGGGCAGTGCGGACCTCGTCCGACAGTTCTGCTTGCGTCAGAGGCTTGCTTTCGATCGTCGAACATCCTAACCCATTCGTGAACACTGATCGCGAAACACACATTCAGCCGAAATGGCCATCGTATTTCAAACGGCACCTCGACTGCACCGAGTGTAACACAACGCCGCCCCTCGAGCGAACGTAACGCCTCTCAGGTGGTGCCCACGACCGGCAGTTTCTTGAGCAATGCATCTCCATTCCAGTGCATTTGAATAGACACTGTGAGCAGGTGTTCTTAAAGAGTATTTTCTCAGGAATCGCCGTAAACTGTTATTGAACCGCAAGCATCATTTTATACGCGGGGCGATTCTGGCATTCATTCCCACGAAATAAGTAGCTTTGCGAGGTGAAGAAGATATTGGCAGAGAAAAAAAAATTACGTAAGAGCAGAGTGGTCGGCCCGAGCTATAGCTTGCTCTCGCCTGCTACTGTGCACTGGCAAAAGGGATGGGGAAAGAGAGGAATATTAATGGTGACATGAAGAGGAGGTACGTTTATGCGAGTATATTGCGTTGCGGCATCTCTGAAGCCGTGCGAGGTCTCGCCTTGTGGCTTGGAGAAAGGCTATAGGTGCTCTTGTAATCGTGACTGCTACGTCAATACGCAGTGACCCGAAGCAAACTCATCATGTTGCGGGCTCCTAAAGACATGTGCAATCGAAGAGACCAGTTTCCTGTCGTTCTCTCACGTACGCGAGACAAACGAAAAATACATATGCAAGTGCTTGTGGCACCTGACAGCGTTCAGGGACAATCAGAATGTCAGAGTAAGATATGAATTCAAAGAAGACATATATCCGCAGAAACATGGAAACAAGTAATGATCAACTGTTGTCGAACGAGTGGCGTGTGTCTGAAGCCAGAGCTTTGCCATGCTGACCGGTCGTCGTCAGGGCACCACGACAATTCTCCGTGTTTTCTACTATATTAGGATGTGGCAACGGGTAAGCAGGTCACACAGGCTAACCGACTATTTGTCGCTATCTCGATTCAAACGGGGTGCCGTTTGCGATCACCGTCATCATCTAAACGACGTGGGATGTCGAGCGCAGGAACGTTCGAGAATACAGGACGCGAGTGCTCAAGACACGAACAGCGCGAATTCAGTTGTCGGCTTAAAACAGAATGTACTTTGTTTGGTAAGCAGAAAGCATTCGAGCCCAGTATGTGGGCTGTAGGTGGCGTGGCATTCTTTGCTCGCATACGGATGCACCTTTCGGTGGCGCGTCACCCGTGCACTCGGGTAACCGCGGTGCCCGGGCTATGCAGTAGATCTTTTCGGAACCCCTTTTGATGCTGAGTGACTGAAGAAGCTGGAATAGCGAAATGCCAGCCAACAACAGAAAGGACAACGAAGAGGAAGCAGGCGCTTATTCAGCGGTGCCGCGCAACTCTGGCGTCGGAGAAAAAAAAATAGGGGACGAATGAAAGGCGGCGCAACGTGTCAAGCCAGCGAGTGTTGCCTTATGAAAGAACTGCTTAGGGGCTCGTGCCATAGAACTCGCGCGTGCTTCTCCTCTTATGAGCGCCTCGCCTCCTCGCAGCTGGTCTTTCCACGACCGCCACGAGGCGATTATAGGGGAGCGAAGGGCCCGCGCCTGCGACATATTAAAATATTTCAGTGGCAGTGCGTTGCCATGTCAACAGTGGCTTAGTCCGGTTCTCCCAATAGCGTTGCCGCTTTCGTTTTTTTTGTTTTATTTTTCCTGCGGCCGGCATCAGCAACCGGGTAAACATGGCGAAATGGCTTCAGTGCGCCGGCTTAAGCCGCGTAATGCCCGGGCCTCGTCGTTGCTTGGTTTCCCCTTGCGTTCGAGAAGCGGCGGACGCAAACTGCTACACTGTGAACTCAGTGACCGCACAATGTTTTCTTTCTATATTTATCGTGGAAATGTTAAGCCCTGAAGAAGGCTAATAATGCGTGGCAAGTGAAAAAGAATTTGGAGGAGCTCGTTTTTCTTTATTATTAATATTATTGTTTAATAAAAGGCTGCGTTCAGTCATAACAGAGAGACGACATTACACGTCAACAGACAAGTCTTCTTCGTTCATGAGGTCCTGTAGAAAAGCCAAGCAATGTAGCTATTAATTAAGAAAGCGGGTAGGCATGTCACTAACACGCTACTATACTTTGACAACACATGGATAAGAAGTCAGGCCAATGCAGTATAAGTAGGCACTTGATATTGTGCGAGCTGTTTATTATCATGTTACGTTTCCTAGGAAGTAGAAATCAAAATGTAATGACCTCGTGTGTTCTACCCTGAAGAAGGCGTACAAGCTGTGTGCTGCTAATTACAGGGTCTACGCAGGTCTCGAATTTCGCCATCTCGGAAATGGGGCTTTCTCCTGAATGCTAGCGGAATGCTGTGGGTGACCGTAACGCTTCAGATACCCAGCGTTCTGCATGCTTTGCTTGTTCCATGGCCCGGTCTTCAGCTGACGTCCGGGGTAGGGGGAGGGGGAAAGAAGGTAAGAACAAATAAATCAAATAAAAACGATGAGTTCGATGCTTCCCAAAAGACTGCAATAGAAAAATAGTCGACTGACTTAGCTGTCCAACCAGAAATGCATCAGAAAAACGAAGTTGCACGCGTCTGGGTCACATGCAACTGTGCGCTTACAGGCAGTTATAGAATGCGCCATATTATTATAGACCTAACCGTGGACCTGGCACGCGGTGGGACCACTTCGTCAAATAATCTAGCTCAGACATATATATATATATATATATATATATATATATATATATATATATATATAAGCATGCCACAAGAGTACGAAACTGAATATGATGAAAATTAGTTTCTGCAAGAATAATAAAATAATGTAAAATCTTCTAAAACTGAGTACAATTTCAATTTAATTGAAATAAAGCTGCATTCGTATTATGTGTACGTTCAAATTGAAGTGTAATCTGTGTCAATACGTGAAATGAATAAATTTACCTATAGTATCTGTATGAACTGCAATGTAACCCGGTCCTTTCTATATTTGCCCACATTTAATCATCAAAATCAGTGTTATAAAAAATCGTTGTCGCGTTCACTTTGGGTTTCCACTAGCGCTTTCTGTAGTCATAGAAGAGAGAGAGAGAGAGAGAGAGAGAAAGAGAAAGGATGCATAGAAAGGCAGGGAGGTTAACCAGAGGTAGTTCCGGTTGGCTACCCTGCACGGGGCGAAGGGTTAAGGGGGATGAAAAGAGAGCGGAAGGTGGATATAGACAGAAAGACAAAGACAGAATGAGAAAGATAGCCATGGGAGAATTCGCAAGAGAGACCACACAGGCGCACAACCGTTCTCGCTTTCACAGAGAAGCAGTCACGCATGCGCGCATACGCACGAGAGTGAGTGAATCTTAATGCGACGTGTTCTGCGATACAGGCTCAGCGCCCAAACGCGGTACTTCTCCACGCTGCCGTGGAGGTGAAGGTTAAACGAATCTCGTTCCATTTCGTTCCTATGTGCACTGTGACATTTAGCCAATCTGTTACATTTCACCGTCGCTTGCATTTCGCATAAATTTACGACCTATTTTGTCCTCCTGAAAACGTCGATGAGACGCTCGCACATATTATCTGCGCCTTCCCGCGATGCACTGCCCAGAGACAAGTGCTGTGCAGAGTACTGGACCAGTTGGACAATTGTCCACTATCAGAACTCAAAGCTTTATGTCAGTACTCCCACAGAACGTCCACGCTAAAGGCCTTACTCGCGTTATTAAGGTTCCTGCGGTCTGCGGGGCTTCACAATAGACTGTAAGAAGGCCGCCCCCTACCGCTCTGTAGTGTACGCGGTTTGTTCGTGCTCGTATCTATTTCTCTCTATCTCCCTCCCTTCCGCTCTCTTTCTCTTTTTATCCCCCTTAACCCTTCCCCTCGTGCAGGGTATACAACCGCAACTGCCTCTGGTTAAGCTCCCTCCCTTTCTATGCATCCTTTTCTCTCTCTCTTGCCCTCGTGAGACCATGAAAGAAGTGGGACGGAAACATGGCCCCATGTTAGGGAACGCGTATGTCGAACGTACTCGGATTAAAATGGTAATGGCTTCACCATTATAATTAAGTAAAATGTAGGGTAAAACAACTAAGGATCAGGGACTGTTACAATGAAAGGCGGAAGCTAGGCTCACGTGAGATGAATAAGTGACGGAAGTCATTAGTCCTTTCACTCGGCGATGTCAACTTCGTAAACATTAGTCGTCGTTTGCCTTAAAAACGACGTGGGAAGCGCCGTTTGTTACCATTGTGGCACGCTTAATGCGTCGGTACGAACACAAGAGGTGCATTTTCAGCCCACTTCACTATGTGGAACCTAATGCGCTTTCTTTGCGCAGATAACAAGGTGCGTGAGCGGGCGTATAGTTAGGTTAAATTAACCATTAAGATTCGTCGCCTTTTGAATACCTTTTTTCCCCTCTTCCGTGCTCACACTCTTATACCATTCCGCTTTCACCTAAAGGAAGATGCAGGCAAGGAGTCTGCGCAATTTTCACTGTAACCAGCGGTACGTTAAGAGAGCCCTAATGAGAAATATCAGGTTATAAGCTAGCTTGTGTAATTTTCAAGGCACGCATTCACACACAAAAATAAGTGTGTTCTTGCGCTAGAACCGTTCGTAAGAACAGATGCCAGCAAAACATGACCTTGGACATACCCGACGTTATAATGGAAGGCCAGTTTCAGACAGCACTTAAGCACTAAAAGCTTTGTGAATCTGCCAGGAGCGCAGGCTTAGTGAACTCAAAAATACGTAAATATGAAAGAGGGGTGGCAGCGTCGTGCTGACATTTCCGCGCACCTTCCGTTGACGTCAGACAGTTGAAAGCGAATGCTCGGCTCTCCGTCGTTGTTTACCGGCTGGAAACCTTTGCATTGCATTCAGTCGCAAGCGAAGACTGAACTGTTCAATAGACTATCTTTTCTTTCTTTTGCCTTTTCCTTTTCTTTTTTGCGCCTGTGAAGGCAGGCGAAGTTTCGAAAGAGTAAGCTTCTATTCCGAAGCGATTGAATTGCTCTTTTTTTCATTAGCGTCCTTTCGTGTGAGTTGTGTTCCCTACGCAATGAAACTTTAGCATTGAAAAACAGGCCGATGCTGCCTAACTTCCTTCATCTCCCGCCTGCTGGGTGTGTGGGCCAGTCGAGCAGAGATGCGTAGCCGTATATAGGCGGTGCGCAACCGTGTGCATTGCGCGAAGCCATCAATACGTTGCGCCATCGTGCTCGCTGCCATGGTGATTATGGAAGAAAAAAGGTGCGAGCGCCGACGGCTTGGATGGGTGCAGTGTGAGAGCGTGGCACGTGCTGCTTAAATTTTCCGTCGTTGGCAGGTTGCGCAAAATGCGGGCTACTGCGAGATGCTCGGCGCTTCTGTCGCGGTGTTTCAGTGCAGCGCGCTCGAATATTTCGCGCTTCTTTTATTTTCTAATCCCTGTATATGGTGACGATTGTGTTCATAATATCGTTTTTTGGCGTTCCTACATATTTCTTTTTGTCTGAACATAAGAAACGCCTGTCTTCGTTGCCAGAACTGCGCTTTTTTTTCCTGTTTATGTCCTCGCATGTGCGTCGGTTCTTGCTGGTGGCGCTGCGAAGGAAATGTGAGCGCTGAAAGCCGAGGCGATAAATCTTGCAATATCGCTTTTCCCTTAGCGTAGGAGAGTGGTGAAAGTGTGTCTCCGTTGCGTCTGCGCTCTGTAAATACTGTTCAATCAACTCGTAACCATTCACGCAGTGCCTGGAAGATATGAGTGTCCTAACCGCTCAGTTTTTATCTTTGGGCTAATAGTTAACCGAACGAATGTTGTTTTATCGAAAAAATGTGGTGAAACGCATGCGCTTCAAAGTGCGATATCACGTTAATGTGGTACAATATAAAGGACGGCTTTGTGTCAAGCAACGCGGACTGTCGGCTTTAATGGCGAAATCGCTGTTTGTGACTGCGGCAACCGTGTGGTGCTTTCTTGCGGCGCAGATTTATGTTGAATTCCAATGGCGGAGTCGGAGCAAGTTTTTCTACTCGTTTCGGAGCAAGTTTGTTCCAATGATGGCGTGAGAGCGGGAGTAAGGTGTTCCAACGAAAGAGTCGGAGTGGATTCAGAGCAGGAGTCACTCCGTGGAGCAGAAAAAGATGCTCCGCCAAAATCTGTGGAGTGGACCGGAACTCTGCGTGACGTATTTCCTTTACCACGTTTGTCTGCTGGGAGGCGCCACCGGTCACGACTCGCAAAGAAGCAAAAGCTGCTGCACGCTTGGCGAGACATCCATTCCGCACTTTAAAAAAAACGACAGGTGAACGGCGCTGAAGAGACAAGTGACCAGTGCGGCGGTGGTGGGAGCAAACAGCGGAAGGAAGTGACAGCACGCAAGGTATCCTGGGTAACTCGGCGATACAAGTTCCACTTCCGCCTTGCTCCGGCGGCGCAGGTTGAGTTCCACTCGCGGTTTTGGAGGCGTCGCGGATTTGGAGTCCGTCGGCTGCTCCGACTACGCCATTGGAATTCAACATTAGTGCGCGACTGTTAGTGCGAGGGCAAGGCGTCGATACTCACGTTCGTCTGTACTCACGTAGCAGTCGCGATACGTTCGCTCACGTGGCTTGACCTCATTTGGTGTATTCCGCTGGTTTACGCTGACGCAAGAAGCAGTAAGAAGGGTGAGGACGGACAACTACGACAACGCATTTTGATGCTGCGGTTGTTTATTTTGATGCTATTATTTGTTACCTTTGAACATATGTTATCAATTTCTGTATTTGATCTGCTAGGATCTGTAGCATGATCTGTAGTATGAAATAAATAAAAATAAAAAATACAAAAGATGTCAACTTTTTAATTCTTCGCAATCTCAAATCAAATAGTCATATCTCGTTATAACGAAACGTGATATCAAGAAATAAAGGATACTACGAAGTGAAAGTTCCCTTGAGGTCCCCATAGAGATTCATAATGCTGTGTATGTAGTAGTGGATATAACGAAGTAATGTATATAACAAAGTAATTCTTTCACCCATTTCGTCCTTGTTATAACGAGGTTTTACTTATACAAGGCAGTAAAGCGTCACAAATAGAAATAAATTTTTGCGTAATAAGAGATTTAATGCAGTCGTATCAGCACTTCTGATTTCCCAATAAGGTGCGCGCTTGAGAATGATAAACATTCTATATATTGCGCAATAGCACGTCTTTGTCCATCTTCTTATCCTTATAGTGCCGAAATCTCTGAAGGAAACCGAATGATGTCGTGCCAACTAGCTCCAGTTGAAGCCCACTAGAACCTAACTTCCGGTCTCTTTTCGAAATTGGCATGCGGTAAATAACTGGCGCTAATACAAGTTCCGTGTGCATCTCGTGTACATTTGTTCCAAGATTATATACTGTACAGTGAACGATGCCAGCGAACCATTATTATACGGCAACCCGCTAGGGACTTGGGAGTGGCCGCTCTGTCTTCCCCCTCCCTCCCTCCCTCCCTCCCTCCCTCCCTCCCTCCCTCCCTCCCTCCCTCCTTCCTTCCTTCCTTCCTTCCTTCCTTCTCTCTCTCTCTCTCTCGTTGCGTGTTTATGTGAGTTCGTGTATTATTTATTCCTATTCCTGGGCGTCCAGCCCTTGCGTAAGCGTGGCGACGCTATCACTGATACAAGATCGAAAAAGAAGGACCAGCAAAGAAAGCGCCACCTTCCCGAACGTGGTTGAACCGCTCATTAAGGATTCCCTTATTAACGAGATCCCCAAGATTAATACGTAGCCCCGAAGGAGCTCGAACCCTTAATGTGCATTGCTTCACGCGTCCCCGTTCAATGCCGCCTCAGCACGGCTGTTTCGTTGCCACTTACTTTCTCCTACGTTCGATATCGCGTCTTATTGTTCTTCTTTCCTCGTTCCTTTCCTTTCTTTTTCTGTTTTTCTTTTCTTGTTTCTTTCTTCCTTTCCAACTTCGCCATTGCTTTGTGCAATCGCCTTCCGGAGATACGATGCGGCGAAGAAGAAAAAAAAAAGGAGAAGAAGGTCGGTTTAAATTCTGGCCTTTGTCTTTCTCCATTCCCGAAGCGATAAAGAAGCGCGCTGTTTCGTTTCGAATCGCATTTGCCTCTCTGATTCGATCCTTGGTTTCCGGCGGGGTCTAATTTGGGCCCGACGCAGCCACCATTTCTTCTAGGTTTTTCTGGCACTTTCTTTTTCTTTGCAAAGAACACGGGGGGAAAGAAAGCCACAAATATTAATTGAAGCCGCCCTCAAAGTATCTTTCGCGTAGCGATTCTGAGACCGAGTTCTGAGGATGTGGCTGGAACTTTAGGTAGTGTTATTTTTTGTGTGTGTGACCCGCGCATCGGGAAGGCAGCTTGCGTGGCACGACTAAAATTGATCACCCAAACGAAACACCCAAGGCGTTCATAGCGCCTGTAAAGGGCGCCAGAAAGGAAAGTGGTTTTTTCCTTTGCCCCGCTTTTCCACCGCTCGTCCGGTATTCCGGTGTTTGAGAGAAAATATCATATATATAAATAAAGACAGAATCATGGAGCAAGGTCTGTTTAATTGAGACATTTGGACGATGCAGGAATTGCGCCTTTAAATCAGAACAAATGACTTTGGGGGCAAGTAATAGCAGAAGCGTCTAGAAAAAAAAAATGCGTACTATATTTCGCTACATATTCCTCGTGGTATCAGTGGTGCACGTGTCTTTGCATGCAATGCGATAAGTTCTGTTACAAGATTGTGCGAGAATTTCGGACCTAGTCGTATGCCCAATACGGTTCTGCGCTAGAGGAGGAAGCTGCCTTTCTTTCTGGCTTAGACATGTGTCCTATAATCGAGAAGTATCGTTCCTGTCTTTAACAGCGATATTAGCGCAACCCGTCCTTCTAAATTGGGTACTGGTGCTTAGGAAAAAAGAAAGGTTGATTATACAAGCAATGCACATTCCTCCATGTGCTCGGTGTGGTGGCGCTCAACAAATATTTGCATGCGATTACGAAATAATCCGGTTGATGACGTACTGGTCCTCCTGCCGGGGCTGAAGAGTGGTGCTGAAATACTGATTTAAACGTGGAAAACTTAACTCAACACCCACAGTAGCATTTCCGACGCGCTGAAGCCAAGTATGAGTTGTCCAAAGTTCAGCAAACCAATTACACAATAATTAATTACTGTATTAAATAATGTTTTACTCGAATAACATTTCGTTGTTTGTTCTTTGTCGGAAGTAGGGGTTTATGTACGTGCTCTCAATGGCCACAAATAAAGGCGAACAGTTTTCTTTGTGTACAGTGATTTGGATTTGGTAGGTGCGACTTGTTTGACAGAGAGAAAAGCAATCAAGGACTTTTGCCGATTCTTGACGCCCGCGGTACTTTTCTTTTTCACTTGCTTTATTTTTTATGTCAGCCTATGCGCAAGTTACCAAGTTTTGCAACGTGTTGCAGACGCCTTCAACTGCCCGCCTTCCCCCACCCTGACCATTGCTGTCTGCCACGTTATGTTGTACTTGTGCCATACTTGATCTTACTCCGCTTCCTTCCTAGTGGCTTCATCGCTCTGTTTCCCTGTGTGTTTTATTTCCTGTCCTTTCTTTCTTTCTTTCTTTCTTTCTTTCTTTCTTTCTTTCTTTCTTTCTTTCTTTCTTTCTTTCTTTCTTTCTTTCTTTCTTTCTTTCTTTCTTTCTTTCTTCGTTTCGAAAGAAAGGAGAGATTCCTTCCTGTACTCGGTGTTTTGTGTTGCCGCTGGCAGGTCGTGCCCTCTCCCTTTCATTGTGTTGCGCGGTACCGCTCGTGATCCGGCTTATCCGTAGGTCTCTTATCGGCGGCGCACAGCCTCCGCCTCTGAACGTAATCGCCTGGCCCCGTCGCGGTGTCTGGAGTCCGGAGCGCAAACACTCCGGAAGCCGCGCTTGTTGCAAAAAACGCTCCGCTCTAGTTTTCGCGGCAATGCTTCGGCGCTTTCCAGGTCAGCTCGCCATTTCCTTCACCGCAACCGCCTGCGTCGACGATGCGCCCGAAGCCGTCCTGTGACTTGCGGTTTCCTTTTCTGCGATGCTCGAGTGGAGGACGTGTTGTACAGCGGGTCTAGCAACTCGAGTTTAGCCAGAAGCTAGCTGAACGTGGATTTAGATGCCGAATAATAATAATATAAAGAAGCGATGAAACGGCCCAGCGGCACATAAGAACGCGGCGGGCTCTACTAGGTCGAACGCGTCGGCTTGTCGAGCACGCGCGGACTAGCCTTGGTATTTCACAGCGTGTGCGCACGCACGAACACTTACGCGCACGCACGCACGTACACGCAAGCACGCACGCACAAAACGTTTGTGTCAGCCTGCATAAGCACACTTACAGTAAACGCATATATGGTTAGGAGTATAGTATGTGGATAAGCGGTCTTGGTAATGCGAATGCCCATAACACGTCGTGTATCAAGCCAAAAAGAGGAGCGCACGCTTTGCTTTCACTTTAGGGAATGTAGTGCGGCATAGTATATAGTGATCAGTTATATGCGTACAGGTTGTACGCAATCACTGCTTACAATGGTACATACGGCGTGAGGAGGCCAACGGCTAACATACTTTGTAACCATGCTCCGGAACATTGGATTTTTTTTTTCATTGTTTGCCTTGAAGAGACGGTACTCCGCTTGGCCCCCTATGGCGGAGTGTCGGAGCCATTACGGCGCGGATCAATCACGACTCCACAGAGCGCATTATGCGCAGTGCAAGGATCGTAAATTTGTTTTTCTCTTTTTATTTACGCGAGGCTGCTATTTCGACAATAGAGCTTGCGAGGAGGCACTCCGGACTGAACAACGTGTAAGCTTCCTTTACTCTTTCATAGATTTACTCCCCACCATCTACATGAGAGAATCATTAATGTTTCTTTATGGATGGCGCTATACTTAGGCTTTCGCTGACGGGATCTAGCATAGCGGCGCCTCGTCTTCAGCAGCATCACATGCAACGCGTCGCTAAATGACCCGACTCAGGCGTTGCCACCATTGTTAGTAACGCCGCAAGGTGGTGGAAACACAGGCTGTGCGATGCTGCTGACAGAAATCGTATGTATTTAGGTGGGGACACTGTTAAGTTCAGTTCTCACTTTACTGGTACTCCAGCTACGAGGGCCGACTGAAGCTTCGCGAATGCGTTGAACGCGAGTGCAAATCGCTGCCACCGCTATACCGATGACTAATCATCTACCGCGTAGCCGAGCGATTCCACATTTCGCCGAGGGAGGAATTCGCACGCTCACTGCAGCGGCGCTGCGTCTTCAGCAGCATCGCACGCAACGCGTTGCTAAATGACCCGACTCATGCGTTGCCACCATTGTTGGTAACGTCGCAAGGTGATGGAAGCACAGGCTATGCGGTGTTGCTGAAAGAAATCGTATGTATTCAGGTGGGGAGTTAAGTTCTCACTTTTGCTGGTACTCCAGCTACAAGGGTCGACTGAAGCTTCGCGAATGCGTTGAACGCGAGTGTAAATCGCTGCCAGCGCTATACCGATGACAAATTATCTACCGCGTAGCCCGAGCGATTTCCACATTTCGCCGAGGGAGGAATTCTCACGCTCGCATGCACTCGTGTTTTCTTGTTAAGAGTGAGTGCCGCTGTACACATGCTGGGTCTGGTCTGTGAAGATCTATGCCACCCTTCCGTACTGGTTGAACACTCGACCGTTGACGTATCGCGCGTCTGATCTCCATAACAATTGCTGCGCTGTCACGTGCTAGGGTGCGCTCTCGTCCCGTGGGGCTCTCTCTCTCTCTCTCTCTTTCTCTCTCTGTTCGCTTAGGCGCGAGCACAACGACGCCTCTCCAGATGCGACCCGAGACTCATTTCTTCGAACAACCTGAAAATAAGAGAAAGCATGGAAGAAAAAGGATAACTTCTTGCGCTAGCGTGATTTAGCAAGGCGAGACGTGAAGGAAACGAAGTAAAACAACACTTCAGCATTGTTAGTAATGGTGGCAGAAGACTTCCGCTCTCTGTCTCATATTCTTTTTTTTAATGTTCCACTTACCTGGATTATTCCAGGCGCGTTTTCACATCGCAATGCAAATTAGGTTTAGTTTTTTCAGAGTCTGGAACGTCTCCAGAACCTCGGAAGTGTCTCTAGGCTTTCAACAGCCTACGCGTGTGCTTCGCAAAAGGCGGGCTTCTGCGTTTCGCACATGTTTCTTATGCTTTCTGAAGGTCCTTTAATTTTTTTCATTCTCAACCCATCTCCTTTGGAGATCGCGCGTTATTATTAGGTTACGTCTTCCCTATAATTTCGTATGTGCTTTTTTTTTATTTCTTCTTTTGCCAGGGCTGACTGGGAGTGGTCTGTGTAGCGTGAGCCGCTGTATGAAAAGGTATCGCGACATGCCAAACAAACGAAGCAACCTCGGAAGCTTCGCTCGTTCGTTGTCGGGGCAAACGAGAAAGCGTTATCTAAGCGAAATAGGCAACGCCCTCTTACACGGGATGTAAGTTTAGCAGGTGCGATAAAAAGAATGATACTAATAAGAAGTATAAAAAAGTAGGACTTCAATATATCTAGAAGGCGGTAGCGAATATGCGCAAAAATACGACGAACGACAACTTCGCGTGGTTTAATTTCGTTTCGAAACGCATAAAAGAACCAAGTAGAGGAAACTCCTGGAAGGCCTCTTTCTCGCAATGTAACGCTGCGCTGTGGCGTGGCGTGCCTTCATCTCCTTGCCTCGGCGGATTCGACGCGTTCCAGGGCTCCTCGGAAAAGCACAACGATGTGCAGAGAACCTGTCGTGAAGTATATATATATATATATATATATATCTGCCAGTTTATGGTGCGCGCCTTGTATAATGCTCCATTTGGAAAATGCGCCGGCTGTGTCGACCGCCCGCAGCCTTTTCTGAGCGCCCTTCCGCTCGCTCTTTATCACACCCCCCCCCCCCCCCCCGTGCTCTGTGCAACCCGTCGAGCGTTTGTAGTTGGCCGCACAGCTCCCGCAACGCAGGAATGGGACTGAATCGACTAAATCGACCGATTAATTTGTTTCGTTGAGACACAAAGACAGCGTAAGGAAATAAAAGTCGCATACGTTAAAGGGATACTAAATGAAGTGTCGACTCACTCTGCAGAGTGTAGCTTTGATTAAAAAGCCCATAAAGAAGTATATTCCTTTTAAAACGTTGACTCGTGCATGGTCGCATTTTTTTTTTCTTCTCATATTGCGACTCATTTCGTTTCAGACAGGCGTGCTTAGATGCAGCGTTTGGCTGCTTTGTCGGCCGTGACCCGGGAAAGCAAGAGGTAACGCACGCACGCACGGACACGCACAATACATAACCGCGCACGCTGATGCGCACAAACACGAACGCGCTGGCACGTTCTGCTTGTCGCACTCTCGCCGCCGGCACATTCCGCGTCACTCTTCTGCTCCCCCTCCGCCTTCTTCCTTACGCAATATTGCGCAATTATGCAATATGAACCGAACGCGTAGCTCACGTTAACGCCTTCTCGGGTCTTCTCTTCCATCTAGTCTATACAAACCCCCCGCCTTTTTCTTTCCGCGATGGCATTGCACGGGAGCCAAACCTCGTTCGTTGCGAATTAGTTTAGGCGACCGCCGAGGGCCGACGCGAAGTGGTCTACAACAAGAACGAGAACAACAAAGTATGACCAGTGGCTCG
Source organism: Dermacentor albipictus (assembly GCF_038994185.2). Taxonomy (NCBI): domain Eukaryota; kingdom Metazoa; phylum Arthropoda; class Arachnida; order Ixodida; family Ixodidae; genus Dermacentor; species Dermacentor albipictus. The sequence continues at coordinate 172,858,438 of NC_091822.1, forward strand.
ACGTGGCTTTTATACACCTGCACATCCTGAAGCAGCGGGATGCGGTGGAAACGAAACGTGCTGCAGCGCCTTGTTAGCATCTCCGGCCGCCGACTGTCCGGCGAGGCGTGCGTTGTTCACACTTCACCGTAGAGACGCTGCCAAGTGTGTTTACAGCGCTACAGGCTGCCTGAAATATCGTTAGGAGACGGCGCTTCTGTTGTCGCTCTCTCGTTCCCGTGTGTCTGCGAGCGCACGGTGTCCGGACACTTATGTAACTCGAATGTGAGCGCGTCAGCTTTCCGCAGTGGTAGATGTCTCTCTGAGATGGAAAGGTAAGAAAACGTGATAAGGGCTTAAAGCGAGGCGTTCGCAAGTCTTCGAACGGCTGGCCTAGATATATCTCTTATTCTTTCTGGACAGCTCGGTCGGTGTAACGGGTAAACAACCGACTTGGGCCGACGGTTGCGCGGGAACCGGAGCTCCATATTTATGGGAAGCCAGCGACGCAGGACAGCAAGGATATGTATGAAGGCAGGCGTAATATTTAGTTTCGTCTCTCTTTCTTTCTCCTGTTCTTTCTTTTCTCTCGAGGTTTCGCGCCGCATTTGCGTCGTCGTTGTAACGCCGAATAAATTAGTTTCCCTCGCGTTCCTGTTTCTCCGTATTTTACTTTCTTGTCGTTCGTGCGAAATGTTCAGACTGGACAGGAGACGTAAACATGTTTACTGAATTTCCGAGAAACGCGTCACTGGGCTGTGCGCGTATATATTTTCTCTTATTCTTCCTTCTCTTCTTCTTCTTCTTTCTTTTTCTCTCTCTCCACTCAGAAGCATATCTCGCCTACGAGCGCCTCGCGCGCGCCTGCAGCTCTCTCTCTGCGAACGTTACATTTACTGACGCATTGTGTCGCGACGAAGGGCCGTGCAGCGCGGAGCGGGCGCCTAGACGCGCATCTCCGCTCCTCCCGAATTCGCAGAGCGCTGCGCTGAAAGTGTGTCTTCGTGAATGACCCTGTCGCATTTCGTCTTCACTGTAACTACAGAGCATAAGCCCGCGCGCCCCGGTCGCTCCACGTGTCATCTGTCTGAATTGCGACGACTGCAGTTCTCGTTCACCGGGACTGCGAATCCTGACCCCGCTCATTCTCTCTCTCTCTCTCTCTCCCTACCTTGTTCACTAACTTTGTCATTCTCCTCTTTCCTTCTGCGCCACTGTGTTCTGCGCGACACCGCTTTTTTGAGAGTTAAACGAACTCGAAAGCGCGGGGTCCAGCCTCTCTCCTTGTTCCCCCTCGCGTGAGCGCGTCGATAGCTCTTCCGCCGCGAGCGTGAATGCGATTCGCTGTCTCGTCCGCCGTCGCCCCGCTGTCCGAAGCGAGGGCGGGTGAAACTCGGTCGGTCGGACTCTATCAGCGCCTAATTGCCTAGTCGCGTCCCTTTTTAGGGAAGCCTGCGTTGCCAGCCCGGCTTTCCTGCCTTCTATATAGCTGGCCTTGTACTGCAGGACGCTGGCGCGATTTTTTTTTTTTTTTCAGGCCCGAATGAAGCGGCGCGGGTTGGAGGGCGCGTGGTCCCGTTAAAAGCGTGCAGTGTTACGCAGCAGGGTGGACACATTGCTCCACCCCTTTTGTGGCTTGAAGTCCGTTTATTCCCGTGACAATACGGAGAAAGGGACGTCAAAACGAAAGGCTGCTCGAAAGTGTCGGAGGTCCGACAACAAGCACGGCAAACAGCAGCACAGTGCAAGTGTACTAGCATGTATAAGACATATATATATATATATATATATATATATATATATATATATATATATATACACACACAGCAAGAATGAGTCACCTGTGTACGCATCACAAAATTGAAGTCACAAGTCGGCATCGAATACACATCGACAAACATAATGAAATTAATAGTAGCCAGACAGCTTAGACGTGCGAAGGAGGACGCTTCTATATTTCGAAGTTAATTGTTAGTGATTTGCGTTGACAGAAAAAAAAACGACGCTGAACTATGAACTACTATTGTTAGTACAAGGAAATATTAGCACACGAAATTGCGCTGCTAGCAACAGTTATACTACACACAGTAAACAAATTCAAGTGCTTGCGGGGCAGTGCAAGAGTGCCTGTATTGTGTACCAATGTACTCTATACATTCGAACCGGGTGCAGCGTGACCCCATATTACAGATGACGTCTAAAATGGCTTTTCATCAATCGCCGTTCTTACATCTGCTAACCACTTCTAACTACTTCCAAAACTACTGCGAGATCTATTTGCATGCGGAACGCATTGGAGGGTACATGGTCTGCTTCCTCGAACCCCGTTTGCGCAGAAATCGCCGGCTGAAATCTCTCGATGAATGAGCGTGATTACTAATTCGTTGACCAACCGGAACGGTCTTTACGTTTCCGTCAAACTTGAAAGAGTGTCGGAACTCGTTTCTCCATCTTTAAATTTTGCTTGGAGCATATATTAGATGACTAGTGGTCTACGCTGGCACCGAGAGAAATCACTGCTCGAATTTTTTCGATATGACTGAGCGCTTTTACGAACTACTGCGATAGGTTAGCATGATGCGCAATAACGGTTACGTGCAGTGTGAAATGCCAGGAAAACAGTGAGAACTACGGGGGTCCCGCTCGCGCTGGGTGTAAGTTCCCGAACGGGGCCAGCAGTGTGCTTCCAGGCCATTGCACAGATTTAGTTAGGCCCTCGCAGAAAAGGCTCCATTATGCTCGCTCGCTCGTTTCACTGCCGAGAGCGCATCGGCATTGTTCGTCAAAGTGCAAACCTCGCTGCTGGAAAGCAGCGGCCCCGCGTTAACCCGCCTATTGCGCTACCGAGTGGGCTCAAAAAGGCTCTTTTGAATTAGTATAGGGGGCATTACATCTGCTTGGCAGTTTCTAATCATTGTTTTTATTTATTTTTTTTCAGAAGTTTCGTCGTCTGACTACGTGCATAAAAACACCGTTTAGATGGAGTATAGCTTTCAATGCCGCTCGCAATATGCGCGCTTGTTTCGATTTGAGGAGAAGTATGAGCCTGTACCTTACGTATGTAGCTTAGATGTGCACGAGTGGGTTGCAGCGCTTGATTTAAGGACCGCAGTGCCAGACATTTCCTGCATAAACGAAGTACCGCGAAAGTTTCAGGGGCCGGGTGGTTGGGATTCGAGTCATCTTATAACGCTTAACAACGAACAAGGGTTTAGTGAGAGAGAGAGAGAACGAAAAAGCGCACGTGTAAAAAAAAATGAAATGTTAAAACACAAGGTGCAGCAAAATCGTGCTTGTGCCTCTTCTGTTATGCCCGAACGAGAAGAAAGGGGGTTAACCGAGGGACTCGTTTCTTTTATTGATCAATCATGAGAAGAGAACAAACACAGACACCGAGGAAAATATAGGGGCAATTACTTACTTGAATTAAAGAAATTATAAATTAATGCCAATGGAAGTGGATGAAAAAACAACTTGCCGCGGGTGGTGAACGATCCCACGACTTCGCATTACGCGTGCGATGCTATAAGTATATTGACACGTGAACTCGTTTATGTTTTACGGCTGAGCGCCTTTTACCGTCTAACAAATGTTATCGCTGAGAGCAGGGCGCTCCTGCATGTATCGGAAGTTTCTGGAATGTTATCGATGCTTCTATGCGCTTTCTGTTGTCGCCAAACCTTCTGTAATTTGATTACATGGATGGGCGACGCGAATGGTGTAGAACTTTCTGGAAGACAGGTGGGCGCCAGTGGTCACTCTGGAACGTCCGATGGCTCATGTAAGAAAGCTGACGCGCTTGATTCGCTGATCAGATTTCGACGATCGCCCACTGTGTTCGCCGCTGTCGCCGTTCTTTGAGCGTGGGCACAGGTTCGCCCAATAATAGTTAGTTTCGTCTTTCACAGTATTGCTACGGCGTTCTTTATGGTCACTACCGCGTATTAATATAAAGTAGCCAAGCCGGCGTGACCATCTTTAACCTACCTGCCTTTTCGTCCCTTTCTCTTTTAACTTAAATCTTCACTCTCGTAGTCATATTGTTTATAAGTGGGCCAAGTCATGCCATAGTAAACGTGGTTGCAGTTCTTTCTTTTTTTTTTCCTCCTCTTCCACTACTTCCGAAACTGGGTCAACAGGATAATTTGAGTCCAGTTGGTTTGCGCTCGCGAGATAAAAGGTGAAAAAAGAAATAGAATAATTGTGGGGAGATGAGTGCGGAAGCGAGTCCGTATTGGGCGTGGGTCGCTCTTTCTGTCCTGTTGTGTCCTTCTTCCTGTTTTGTCCCTCGGCGCTGCTTTGTCCCTTGGCAACGGAAACGCCGTCCCGTGCTGAGACAAATGGTCGTCAGCGTTTCGAGTGACCTTCAGTGCTGAAAAGCGTTTCTCGCTTCTCCCTTTGGTCGCTCCTTGTTTTTTTCTGGAAACGGATTTATGCGGTAGAATGCTCCTCGCTTTTACTTCGTTTGGTTCCCGTCATTATACATGACGAGGTGAGGGAAAGAAAAAAGGGCAACTTCAGGGCATACAGCGAGCAAGGGACCAGCGCGGGCTGAGTGCGAGTCTTCCTCCTTCTTCTTCTTCTTGCTCTGGTCCGTGCGCGCTTTTCTCACTCGTAATTACCATTCGTCTCGCGCGAGCTCGCCGTTCGAGACACACATGGGGGCTATACGTACACCAACCACTGGCCGCGCGCTTGGGTGATATATCTTTCTCGAAGGGGGTGTGGTTGTCCTGCCCTTGCGAACTCGCACGCTCCGTGTCCAGCGGTTCCCCCTCCCCCTTCTTTTGTTTTTTTTCTTCTTTGTTTTCACCAGCCCAGCGGATCCCCGCTGCCCTTTTATTACGCGAGCTCTCCCACAGCGGCCTCGCGGCACGGAAAACTTTGGCCCGTACTAATGACCGTCCGCCCTAATCGAGTAACTTTGGCGAGGGCCGGCTCGACGCTGGAGCCGGTGTCGCGCACCGCTGAGCAACCCAGTCAGCCCCCCCCCCCCCCCCCCCCCCCCCTCTACCTCCTCGTCGCCGGTCACGGTGCATCGAAGGCACGCCGCCGCCGGGAATGGGACAACGACGGCCACCCAACGACGGCGAGCTGCCAGGCCACCACGGCCTGTGGTAACTTCACCTTTAGCTTTCGCTGAGCTCTCTCTCTATCTCCTCTCTCTCTCTCTCTCTCTCTCTTCCCCTCTGTTCCATCGGTTTGTCGTTTGACCTTCCTCATTTCTCTCGGTGTTGTGGCGACTGCCTAATGAAAGATGGTAGCGTTTAGATGTCCTGGCGGGTGTGCGACTCGCTTTATATGAGCCTATAATGCCGATCGGATAGTCTCTTCTGTACTAAATGACTTGGAAACAACAAATAGTCATGGCGGCCATAAGCAGGATTACACGTGCAAGGATGTTTGGTGTATTTCGTAGTAGGAAAAAAAGAAAAAAGATCTGCGAAAATCATTGACGATGATGGTTAATGTAAGCAACGAGCCGAATGCTTTCACAAAACTGTTCGCTTCACTGAAAGAATGATGCTCTTTAATGCATTTAGCTGCTGCAGTGATGACATTTAGGCGGCGTTTGTTCTTTCACTGCGTAAATTTGTAGTGACCAGAACCGTTAACCTGTAGCTGTACCGCAGCTCTCTCCTGCAGCCGCCGAAAGGGAGGGTGGCGGGGGCAGAAAAAAAGTGCTCACTCCTTCCTGACAGCATTTGACATTCAAACGCCTCAAATCTTTCACGCGACAGCGGGAGCGGGCAAGCTCGGCTGTTCGCTTACACACATAACCCTAGACGATGTTACGGGAGGCATACGTTGAACGGAGCCAAGTTCTCTACCTTCGCATTGTCGCCCACTGCATGCCTTACTTCAGAGCCTTTGTAATGACCCGGTAGGTCTTAGTGAAATTTTAACGAAATATGTATTTTACCGTTGCATATGCCATATCTAGAAATTCGTCAATCAAGGTTGTGTCAAGTACGTTCGCATAGAAGTTCTTTTTTTTTATGTGATATATTTACTCTTTGTGTTTCAAACCTTGTTGCACGTATAAGCACGCGTCTTTTGCATGTGCGCCTTGTTATCGTCGGTGAAACTTTATCGGCATTAAGCCTATTGTCATTTGGTGCGTATCAGGTGGGTACCAACCCGGGGCCTTTTATAGCTGTTCTCCATAATTTCATTAAAGCATCCGGAAGGTCATGGTGCTAGAGTTGCAGAGCGTGATGAATTTCTTTTTTTATTTGTTCTTTATGCGGCACGTATGCCTTATCAAAATTTTGTTGCTGCTTACTGTTCCCGTTTTTGTTATTTGTTCCTTTCATTTGTCGATCCTTGTTCTGTGAACATTTCATATCATTCAGCGTGTCGCATGCCCTAACGGAAGAATTTCTTACATGCACGGGTCTCAAGCTGTCACCGACCAAATCCGAGCTCCTCCTTTACAGTCAGTCGAGGCAGGGCGTTAGGAACCTCGAGCGTCTGGAAACGCTGCCAGTCGAAATTACAACACGAGAAGGGCACCCCATTCCGAGGATGAACTCCATCAAAATTTTAGGACTTTTAATCAACGCCAAAGGCTGTAATGCAGAAGCTCTAAACACGCTGGGCGCGCAGGCGAAAAATAAACTAAGACTCATAACTAGAATCGTAAGCAAAAGGGGGGGACTCAAGGAGGACAACCTACTGAGGGTCTTCCAAGCTTTCTTCATCAGTCACATTACTTACACGACACCGCACCTCAAATGGAGCAAAATTGAAAAGAACAAACTCGACACGCTCATCAGGTCCGGCGTCAAAAGAATACTCGGTATTCCACAATCCGCTAGCACATTAAAACTACTTGAACTCGGAATTCACAATACCACAGACGAATTATTTGAAGCACAGTTTATTGCACAGATCTCCAGGCTTTCGTCAACTAAGCCGGGAATCAAGATTCTTGATGAAGCTGGTCAACTCCCTATACAGGCACCGCTCAACCGACACCCCCTGTCTAAATTAGCCCGTGAAGGTATAAAGGTTGAGCCCGTGCCGAGAAACATCCACCCAATATATATATAACGAAGGTCGCAGAAGAGCGCGGGCTAGAGCCATCCATCGACGAATCGATCCTTACGGGGCAGATGCATTCTTCGTTGACGCCGCCAAATATGGCAGCGAAGACAGGTTTGCAATCACCGTTGTTGACGCGCGCGGAACACTTATCAGCGCCGCATCAATCTACGCTAAACACGCGAACGAGGCGAAGGAAACCGCGATAGCCTTGGCTCTTCAAGCCGCAAAAGGCCTGGCGTCCATTTTATCCGACTCGCGCATGGCGGTCAGGGCTTTCTCGTCGGCTCTAGTTTGTAAACACGCAGCCGACATCGTTAACAGATGCTTTCGTATTAATACGCGAGGAGAAACTGCAGGTCATACCATAGCATGGTTCCCGGCCCACATGGACGATGCAACTAACCGAGCGGGTTGCAACCCTAACGAGCGGGCCAACTGCCTGGCGCGTGAATTTACGAACCGCGCCCGAGCTAGCGGTCCGGCTCTCCCGCAGGATTGCCCCTTCCAAGATAAACTTACAACCATTCACGAAATTACGTCACATTACAGACACATTCCTAATTCCGTCGTATTCCTAATTGGTATGACGGACAGTCCCGATTGAAGCAGATGGGGTGTCGGAAGAAACGACCAAACATCTCTTTTGTGACTCTCCTACATACGAAGACGAGAGGAGTGCCCTTCCTACAGCTCTGGAACACTTAGACGATCGTCCTTTCAGAGAAGATCTTAGGCTCATGGCGAAGGAGAAGATCTTGGGCCCGTGGCCTCGTGCGTCTGCTATGTACGAGGCCACAAAGGCGCTGGTGCGTTTCTTGAAATGCACCGGCCTGTATGACCGCCTGTGACTGACTCAGTGATGAAAGCTTGTGTGCGTAATAGGGCAGAACTTCTTCGTTCCTTCTCTTTCAATCCCCTTTCCCCCTTCCCCAGTGCAGGGTAGCCTATCGGCCTCAGCCTGGTTAACCTCCCTGCCTTTCCTTTATGACTTCTCTCTCTCTTTCTCCCACGTGCACTCAGCGTTTACTTTCTCTTTCTTACCCTTTTTAGATTCCCCATTTCCCTTACCCCAAGTGTAGGATAGCAAGGCGAACGCTCGTCTTGTTGACCTCCCTGCGTTTCCTCTCTCTCTCTCTCTCTCTGTCTCTCTTTCTCTCTCGTTTTATCATGAACCGAGGCAAACGTCTACCCTAGTGGTTTCCTTTACATTTCTCTTCGTTGCTTCCGCGTGTCTCGGTGAAGCCAAAGCGACTGAGGGCGAGTGCGTAGTTTAGCTCAGATTGCCTCGCGGTTGGCTTAGCATAATGGGATGGCGCAGTCAGCATGCAGAGACCTTTCCGGCGGCGCAGGTTTTTTTTTTTTTTCCTTGCCAACCTCGCCTCAACTACGCCTAATGGGCCGTACTGTGTCTTCTGTCACCGTTTGCGCAAGGTCCGACGCCGCGCGTTCTTATATGCGCAAATAACGCGCCGCTGGGCCCTACCTTCGTTATGCAAGCCTCGCATGCAGAGTGGGCCGGCCGCCACTCAGCCGGCCGGGATAGTTCTCAGGAACGGTCGGGTTACGCTATGCCCTAGACTGGTGCGTGATGCCGGACATACACAAAGCGCCCCCGAAGGCCGTACGACGGGGTCTGGAAGGAAGGCAGGCGGGCATCCAATCTCCGAAGCCGGGGCATACGGGCAGCGTTATTTTCAGGGTTACGAGGTCATTACCAAGCGCTATGCATTATGGAGGCGACTGCCCGCTTCGCAGCTGCAGCGGTGGCGCGCGTTCCTTAGCCGGCGCCGTTACTGGGGCCTCGGATTGCGAGATGGGCTCCCGAGCTTGCGCTCATATATATATATATATATATGGGGCAGTCCTGGAGCGACACTAATCTGCATTGAGATTGCTTGGTGCGCGCGCTCCCTGGCGCTTCGGCGAAGTACGCTTGAACGTGCACGCATGCCTGCGCTTTTTCTGACGGTACTCAGCGGAGTTTTGTTACCCGTCACGTCGGTTCGCGCGACTTGCGTTGGCGCGGCGTGATGTCGAAAAAAAAAGTTATAAGCCGAGCTCATCGCGAGTTTTGCACATGTCATACTTGTTGGTCGTTGCCTCTGCGCTATTTGTATACGCGAGCTCTTGTAAGCATGCGCAGTGTACAGAGGCGTGCGCTTCGTGTCGGCGGTACTTCAGTGAAGTCACTTCAAGAAGCCTGATTCGTCTATTCGAACATCGCACCCCGCGTGATGCCGATTTCAGTGGTAGGGTCTCGCGCGTAGTTTGCAGCCCTGGTTTGCAGGTTTGCGTCAGCACGTCGAAGATCACAAAGCTGAGGAAGGGCAAGAAGATATTGTTAACTCGATTTAAACAAACCATGCAATTTGAGGAAATTACTTTAGTGCTGCGCACGTTCCATTGTTCGGCCACCTTTATCTCACCATTTCGCAAATCGCTGTCATAGGACGCTCACAATCTAAGCGTTGAAAATGTAGATGACGATCATCATTGATAATGGCATCCCCGTTGAATAGGAATGGTGACAAGTAATCAGCTTTTGTGAGCTAGGTAAGCTATGACATATCGTTATTTAGAATTATACCTGTACCTGCTTTTACCTCGTCACACAAACACATGTCTTTGACGATCCCTCTCCTATCAGTTACCTGGTTTTTTTTTGTTCTTTATCGAACAATACTCCAGTGGTCTCCTTTGTGATCTATACACATTCTTGAAGGGTTAGTTAACGCTCCTATCAACCTTGAACCTAAACGAAGCGTTCTGTACATTGCGTGTAATATAATACGCCGTACGCAAAACAGGTAAACTGAGAAAACCAGCGTGCCAGCGAGTCTCCGCGTGCTTAACTGTGATCATTTGGAAAAGCAAAATTGATAACTCCTGCAAGTGTTTATCCGAACCGCTTAACCGCCTGGACGCGGTTACACACTCTCCCAGTCTACACTGACAACGTTCGTGAGTGGAAAAGCATTCCCTGAAGACAAGCGCCACAAGATAAACCAGACGCAAACCATTGCCCTCCTAATGGCTTGCTTCAAGCTTCCGCTGTGTGCACTCTCATTGCCACGAGAGTAGACATTGCGAAGTTATCGCGAAATTGCACGCAGGTATATACAGTAAAACGTCGTTATAACGAAATTCAAAAGGTATACACAATTACTTCGTTATACCGGCTCATTCGTTATATTCATTACTGCACATACAGCACTATGAATCTCTGTGTGGAATTCAATGGGAATTTCACTTACTTCGTTATATCCTTCATTTCGTTATATCGCATTTTATTATAACGAGACTTGGCTGTATCCTATTGAGTTCATATTGGAAACAGAAAAACTGAACGCCAAGGCAACCGGGTGTTGTCAAAAGAGCCGATGTTTCGGCTTCTGCACTACGGGAACGTTTCTCGCGAATGTGTGTTTGCCTTTCTTCTCTTTCTTTGCTTGTTCAAATAAAAATGAGGGACGAAGAGAGCGAACAACTCTATTTATCCAATCACTTAGCTAGTTGGGCTGAAACGATCGGGACACGTAAACGTCACCCAACGTTGAAATCAGCATGGAGAAGTCCACCCGTGAACACAAGCATAAAAGGTCAGACTTATAAAAGTTAGTCCCACGTGCGTCATTTCTTATCCACTTTCTGTTTGTGTCTCGCTCGGTTCCTTTGCTTCCCGCAGCGACACAGACCATCTATCTGCTGACAGGATGGCGTCTTTCGCCTCGGAGGCGGATTTCATATCCGCCGTGGGGAGACGAAAGGATGCGTGCGGAGGCGCCCTCCCCCCCCCCCCCCCCCTTCCCTGAGCATTTGTGGCAACGGCGACTGTCGATATTGCACGCCTTGTTTGCCCACGAATGGCGAATAACAGGGCGCTGTGGGCTCTTCGTATATATTGGTGGACCTGCAACGTCTTTATGCCGCCCTTATGCTTATTGCGCCCAGCGATGTGGAGATTCTTGGGATGTTCTGCGTGAAGCCAGGCTTATCTCGCGTACCGCGCTACTTGCGATGTCGCTTTCTTCGGTTTCCCTTTCGCCGGTCTAGGGACTTCGTAGTGCGTCATTGGAGCAACGTAGTGCTGACGCAGTCAGAAAGCAAAGCAAATTTCGAGTCCTCTCATCTTTCTGAAACTAAAATACTGACAATTGAAACTAATTGATTGATTGATTGATTGATTGATTGATTGATTGATTGATTGATTGATTGATTGATTGATTGATTGATTGATTGATTGATTACAGTGTACCTATTCGGCTCCTGGCAACCCCGTATATCCGTGTCTAACTGCTATAGTCTTCGACCATTACTAGCCGCTGAAAAATCAACCAGACAATTTGTTATCTCTACGAAAAAGAAAGGGGGAAGAAAGAAGTAGCGCAGACTCCACAATCTCATCACATTATCATCACATCACTTTATTACCTGAAATACCCACAATACGGGGGTATTGCCTATAGAGTCTGGGTTCAGGAATAAGTAATCGCATATACAAAAAAAAATTATTGGTTACATATGGCAGTTATGCGATCAGAAAATGTAGATGGACAGCTAGTTGCAGTGATGTCGTGTGGAAGACCAGTCCAGTATGGGGCTGAGCGAGGAAATAATGATGCAGTAAACGTTGTAGTATGAGCACTTGGACAGGCAACTTGCAGGGGATGACCAAGGCGGAGTGAAATTCCCATCGGAGGGCTGATGAAGAGCGGAATACGAAGTAAACTGGAAAAAAAAAAGCCTATGGATCAAACGCATACTGGCGATTCGACGACGACCAGCAATATTTGTCAGACCGGATTTCGCTTTTAAAGACGACGTGCCGGTATTTTATGAATAGCACGAATGAATGAATCTAGTAGCTCGATTCTGTAGTGATTCTAGTGAAGTTATCGGATAGATTTAGTTAGAAATCCAGATAGGGGATGCATATTCTAGTTTTATTCGTACCAGGGGCGCGTATACGAGAAGTTTTACATTTGTTGGTGCGTGGCGCAAGTACCGTTTTAAAAAAACCAAGGGTTCTGTTAGCTGATGCTAGGAGGGTTGTGGCATGCGCATTCTAGGTTACGTTTTCGCGCAAGGTTATGCCCAGGTATTTGTGAGAACTGGTTAATTCTACCGCGAAGGCAGAGATTAGGTAATGGAAGAAAAGTGGGGTTGCGTTTTCGGTGAAATGACTCATGTTTGCATTTTGCGCGGTTAAGTGCCATCAGCCATTAGCTGCACCAGTCTTGTACAGAGGTTAGGTCGTTTTGGAGAGATAGCTGATCGGATGTGTTAGTAACTGTGCGGTACACAACGCAGTCATCGGCGAACACGCTGATGTTACAGGAAACATGCCTGGGTAAGTCGTTTATATATATCCAAAATAGAAGCGGACTAAGCGCAGATCTTTGAGGGACGCCTGATACGAGGAGGCGATTAGAAGCTTAGTTATCAACATATATATCGATAGGCGAACTGAGAGCGGGCTGCTAAAAATTCTTTTATCCATTGTAATACAGTCGGGTGTCGATTGAATTGGGAAAGCTTTAGTAGTAAGCCTTTGTGGGGTACTTTGTCAAAAGCCTTAACGACGTCTAGAAAGATTGCGTCAGTTTTAACGTTAGAATCAAGATTCATATGCAGATGATGAATGAAAATGGCTGTTTGCGTTTCGCAAGACAAGCCTTTACAGAACCCCTGCTGAGAAAGATGAAAAATGGTTCGAGTCAAGAAAATTCAATATTTGAGTATAAATGACATCTTCCATGGTTTTTCATGGCACACTAGTTAAGGAAATGGGACGGTAGTTAAGAGGTGATTCTCTGTTACCGGATTTGAAGACTGGAATGACCTTTCTCACTTGCCAGTCGGTGGGTATGTTACCTGTGTGAAGTGATTGCGTGAACAGTAGCGATAAGTACGCCGCGGAGACGTGTCGAGTATTTTTTTTTAAGAGCTTGGAAGTGATTTCGTCAGTACCCGATGATGGTGGCAGCTTAATGTTTTCTATAATACAGGCGATTCCATGCGCAGAAAGTGTGGTTGGGAGCATCGGTGATATTGCATAAGCAGTTAAGACAGGTAGTGGTATGTCAAATTCTTTAGTGAAAACGGATGAGAATGCGGTGTTAAATATGTTCGCGCATTCAACATCACTGTCCTATTGTCCAAGTGCGTTAGTCAGAGTGATATTGCGTGTCTGTTGAGGGTTTAGTATTTGTCAGACTTTTCACGGATTGTTGGTTAATATTCTCGGCAGGTCCGCTCCAATAAATGTGTATTTAGCGCTCTGAACAGATTGCAGATACGAATCCTCAGCCGCATAATACTTGTTCCATGCGTATACGCTTGGGTCGAATATTTTGGCACGGGATAGGAGTTTGTTTTCTTGTTTTCAAGTGTTTTTAAAGTCTTGGAGAACCATGGGTTATTATGGTTAGCACGAAATGTTATGGTGCGAATACATTCGGTCATTAGCTCTGTCATTTTACTTATGAAAATTTGGTAGTTATCTTCAACAGATCGGTCGGAAAAGCCTGTTTCAAAATTTGAAAAAGAAAGCCTGCAGTTGATTATAGATGGCTTCGTAATTACCTCTGTCATATAAGCGAATAGTTTTATGGAAAGTTTGACGTTGTTGCAGTACAGTGGTGAAAGTAGCATGCAAGACTTTATGATCGCTAGTTTCGCGGAGATATGTAAGGGATTATAAACTTTCTGAATGATTAGTTAGTATTAAGTCCAAAATGTTGGAAGAGTCAAGTGTGACGAGGGTCGGTTCCTTGACTAATTGGGTAAGGTTAAAATTTAAATACACATCGATAAAGTCCTTTGTTTCTGCGCTGCTTGTTGCCGTTATGTTTTGCAATTAATACTGGGGTGGGTAACTGAAGTCGCCAAACAGAAGCATGATTGGGCTAAGCAAACCCAGTGACATCCACCCGTTTGGCCCGACCTACTATCTCCCTGTCGTGTGACCAAATTATTGTCCATTGAAGCAGTGCTCAAGATTAGTTTCTTTTTTTTCTCAAACACCAATGTACCAGTAAACGCAGTTTTCCCCAGCTACTAATTGAAATCAAAGCTGGCGATGTCCAGTTGATTCGTGCCGAAGAACAGGTGTTAAGGAGTTTATCATAACACAGAACGAGACTCAACGTTTCTAGGAACTCATAAGACGACATATATCGACAGCCTTTCGACAGGAATTATTTTCCTCAGCGCTACGGCCGTCTTTCATTATATAAGCTCCGCACCCCAAGATCAAGACATTATGAAAGGAAGACTGGAGCGAGAGTTAGGAGATTGCGTAAGATGAGCACCGATTAGGAAATTATTCGAAGAACGCAATTGTATGTGTGTGTGTAGGAGGATGGGGGGGGGGGAGGAGGAGGGTAACTACAAAATTTTGTCCTGCAAGGGCATGTTGTTTGCATCTTTTGATTGCTTGAAATGAGTAAGAAATCGTGGCTATTTCTTCTTTTCCCGTACGCTCGTATGTATTGAAAAAGAGTTAGCTACTTTGCGTACGCGCAGGTCAGGAAGGTAATCATTTTGGTGCTTGCTTAACAGGAGAAATGCGGTTGTCCCTTCCACAAAACTTTGCTTGTTTCTTTTAAACGCATGGACTATTCAACTACCGCCACGAGTCAACATAACTTTTTCTTGTTATTTTTAAGAGGCGCTTTCCCTTCTACGTGCTTCGAGTTCTCCGCGCTTAGGCACTTGTTTCTAAATGCTGTGGTAATAGTTGTTATGATCCCCGACGAGCAGTCTATCGAAAGACGGTGGTTACTTTAACGGAGCCTACCCTTTACTGGGCAACTCATATGCATTAAAGGGTACCAAAGGATGACTTCCTCACCTTATACTGATAAAAGTGTTCCTTCAAAACTTTATTTTTGTCAACTTTGCGGTAATAAGTTCATTAGTAAAAGGGAAAATGAGCGCCAATGTTCATTAATGTTTCCGGGTGCATCCGGATTACTTCCTACATATCTAAGTACCGGAGTGTTTTCGCTTTTTTCCCCTACTGGAACACGGCCGCAGCGGACTGCCGCTAGGCAGCGCGATCTGTCTTGAAGGAAGGTGCAATGACTCTGTGCGTCAGAAGTGCCGTCTAGTTTCTAGTGAACAAACCAGGCGAATAAAAGCGCCTACAGCCGGAGCTGCGAAAATGCCTGATATTTTGTGGTAATCGCACATACTGATCGCTGTGGAGTACCACGACGGAAAAGGGGAACACATGTTACGCGTGATGGTACCGCAAACCATTTCGAATTCGATCGAAATCACTTGTACGTTGTGAGTTTATGCAGCGCCCTCGCTATGTACGCAGTCATGCAAATGGCATGCACTTATTACTCGTAGGCAAGGTTGCCGCGCCGTTGGTATAATAAAAAAGCAGATTCGTCATTGCCGTAAAGCGCTTCATCTTTTTCTCTCTTCAGTCGCGCGGCACGACTTCTCTGGAATGTATAGGCGAAAAGGCAGCTTTCCACGAGTGCGTTCTCTTCCATTTCCACTACTCGTAACGCAAGGTTCCTTCTCACATTTCATTATTTTCTTCTCTTTTTATCTTTTATTTTTTGTATGTGTGTGTGGATTGGGGAAGCCGTGAAAATGCCACACTTCGAAAGCATCAGACTTCAGTGATGACATCGTCGGATTCCAGTATAAACGCGGCTGTTTTTTTTTTTCAGCCTGTGTTCATTTTCTCGCCATTCCTCGCTCTAAAACTGCTTTTACATTTCCTTTTTTTCCGGCGGGGCTGCTAACCCGCCCGTAAGTCGACGCGTACTCCACTGCATCGCAAAGCGAATAGCGGGCCAGAAAAGATCGGAATAAAGGGGAAAAAAAAGGAGCCGAAGAGGCAAGAAGCGAGGAGCGCCACGACGCGACGTGGGCATCATCGCCTTTCCTCCCCGCAAACTTCCGGCGCCTCCGGCTAAAGGTCGCGTCGAATGCTCCCCATTGTCTTCTCGCCATCAACCGCTCGCTTCGGTCCCAGCTGCCAAGCCGCGCTTTCGCGTACTTCCGCCCGTAACGCGCGTGCCTCGTGCGAGTCAACACCCCCCTCTTTCCTCCTTTCTTACCTTCTTTCTTTCTTTCCTTCTTTCTTTCTTTCTTTCTTTCTTTCTTTCTTTCCTTCCCTCCATCTTTCGTGTGTCTATCTGCCTGCCTCTTCATCTCCTTCACTTTCCGTTTCTCTTTAGGCCGCCGTGGGACGCGTCACGTACGGTCTTTCTTTCTTTTTTTTTTTTTCTCCGCGTTGTGTTTGCCGAAAGAGATGCGAGCGACGAAGCCGCCTTCCGCATAAAAGTAAGCCGCACGGACGTAAAAAGAAAGCCTCGTGGGAGCTGGGAAAACCTTGCGAGGTTTTTCGGGAGAACAAGAAAGGAAGAAAGACCGTCTTTCACCATTGATGTGATAGCGGGAACGGGACGCCGGTGAAATGGGGCACCCACGAATGGGTGACCCTGTTTTTGTTTCGCTTTCTCTCTATATATATATCTATGTTTTATTGTTGTGCATTGGCAGTGTGGGCGCTTGAGAAAATAGAACAAAGGGCGAAGTATCGCGAGTAGTGTGGAAGGGGTTCGCTTGCTTACTTGCCTACCGTCGTCGTAGTCGCGGTGCAGGGGCGGCATTAAAATGCGAGCGGTGGAACGGCCCTGCATTGCGAGGGAGCGTCGGAAGAAACAAGAATTAGAACAAGAACGAGGAAGAGAAAGACGGGAGAAGTTAACCCCCCGCCTTCGTGCAGCATGGTGCGTTGTTGCTGTAATGTGTTGGCCTTCGCGTTTTCTTGTCGTTGGCATTTTGTTTGTTTCTTTCGTGCTTCATCCCGGAGCGCCCGTTTTTATTCGCCTCGGCCTCGTCCCGAAAAGCACGCTGTGGGCCGAGGTGACTTCGCCTTTAGACTCGTGGTCCCCCGGTCGCAGTATGCAAATATCGAGTACCGTGTCGTCTTATAGAAGTACGAGAAGGGTTCGCCGAGCGATTCGGGAACTTTGTTCCTTCGTGGCCCGTTTCTAGGGTGGCCAGCTGTACTTGCTTGCTTTCTTCCTTGTTTGTTTCTCCCTTCTTCTTCTTTTTCTCGGTGGTGGTGTCGTTTCGTGGCTTGTTTGTTTCATGTTTATCGATCAAGTCGTCACAAGTATTGGCGCGGCGGAGAAGAAAATGCCGTAATTTCAAGCAAAAGTCCGAGTTTGGCACTTGACGATAGTGGGAGCTAGCGTTTATGGCAATTGCTATTTCGGGAAACGCACTCCCGTGAGCAAAAATTTGAGGACATCATCTGTCTCCCATATATATATATATATATATATATATATATATATATATATATATATATATATATATATATATATATATATATATATATATATATATATATATATATATATATATATATATATTCTTTGACTGGACTGAGAACCTGACACTGATGACCGCACTACGATGTGTGTAATGCCAAGTCGGAACTGCTGGTTACATGCCGAGGCACAGATAGAGCTTTCTTTTTTTTTTTCGCAGGAGCTCTTGGTTCTTCAATACATTTTATCAGCGGTGTACATTGGGCTCCGCTCTTAAAGTGAATGTGTAGTTGCGCTTCTCTGGCCAAGGATCGTGGGTATCTTCACTCCTGGGTATCAGCGGTTGCAGTGCTAACGCAGCGCGCAGACACGCAGAAAGAAACCAGTTACACCTGCCGTCCGTCGTCTGCGGCAGCGCCGAGAGCTCTGGCTGCAAAGGAAAATCCTCTCACGCCCAAACTCTCGCCTTCCTCTTTGACTGTGGGCGGCGCTCTATGCGCATACATGGGCAGGTTTTCCACTGGAGCTGCCGCAAGTATATATAAGACGTTCGCTTCATACGAAAGTAGGGGTTCATTAAAAATGAAGCTGCGGACCGCCGTGGTGAAGTTATAACGTTCCGTCTGCTGAACTTTCTTTCTTTTTCCTTTTTCTTTAGTTTCTGCAGGATCTATTCCGCCATCAGTCTTTCGTTCACGACGGTATCTTTACGTTTGAAAATTCCCGTGCGCTTCGCGGTATTTCTTGTTCCGCGGTGTACATTTCTTGTTCCTACGCCCCCCCCTTTCCCTTACTCCCCATTTCGTATCGAAGAGACGTCGAGACGTGGCTGTTTGGGGAATTGGGATAGGCGCTGAGGCCCCTTCATTCAGGCGCGCAGTTTCCCGAGTGTTCCTGCCTGCCGCCTTCAAGGCCTCCCTATGCGCCGGGAATGCGTCAAATGACATTAAGGGGAGGAACTACACATAGCGCCACTTTTATGTCGTCGTCGTCCTCTTGGCTCCTTTGGGAGACTTCCGCTTCGGCTTGACTTCGTATGTTTTTCTCCTTTTCTAGCTCTTCTCTCTTTTTTCGCGTGTGTTTCAGCGTCTTAAGAGAACGCCTGGCTAGCTTTTCTTTTTTTTTTAATATGAGCCGTTCCAACTTTGTTATGCGGCCATCCTTCTTATCCAAACCACGTGCCTCTCGGGGAATGTATGTTATTTTATGTTCTTTTTCACGTTGACTCTCCTCTACGATCTCATATATTCGGTACTTCACTTTTAAGAAAATTCCGAGATGTAATAAAATCGTGTCTCTGTTGCCTCTCGAAGAAGAAGCCGGGGTTGGATCGAGGCGCTGCAATACGGAGCTTTTAGCTTGGGCTCTAACTGCATACTTGTCGTAGCTTGTAATTGCATTTAGTTTATTAGCTTTGGGGATCTTTCTGTACTTTTTTAGTATATAAAATTTTTCTCGTTCCGATATTGTCAGACCCGTAAATGCCACGTCACTGCTACTTCAAGGCGCGTATTCGGAGATTATCGATCCTTTCACACGGTATACACTTAAAAAAAAAAAAAAGACGGCCCTATTTCTGCGAGCTATCCAAGGTAACTCGAAATATGAGGTTTATCTTTCCAATGTCGTCACATGGAATAAAGCCTCTTGATGGGAGAGGTGTCAATCATAAGGTACTCCATTTTATTGTTTTGCTGCGCTGGCAAGAAACTTAATGGCGTGTGTAAAATGGAGGTCTGCTATAAATGCGGTTATAGTGCGTTACAGAGGCGTTTAAAAAAAAATTAAGATATCAGTTAGGCGAATTCACCATCATCGTCATTATCGTTAACGCCGCCATCATCATCATCATCATCATCATCATCATCAGATTGTTTTGTAATCCCAATTAGCACTTTTTTTCGAATAGAAGTTAGAACGTACTGTGTACTATGGTTGACGCAGAGAAACCGGAAAGCAGGAGGGATTCGGGACTTCATTTGACGATCACGGTAAACTGACGTCTACCAGACGTCTACGTTTGAACCACTTGGACACTCCCGTTCGTCTACCAGACGTTTGCACCAATTGGAATAGCAAATCCACGGAGCAACCAGCGCAGCAACCAGCGCAGCAACCAGCGCAGCAATGATGGCACAAACCGCACAGAATCCGCATTGAATACTGCGGTGCCTCCCTCGAATCACATCTATATAAATAAAGCAAGCATCACTGACGACGTGCTCAGCTAATAAGATTAAAGGGTCTTCCGACCGCTTGATCTGCGGTTCTATGTACCGAATGTTGGTGCAGATCACCTTTGCAGAGCCCTTACAACGTGCTGACGCATAGTAGACGAGGTTGCGTAATTTGATTCCGCCGGCAAAGGCAAATTAGATCAGAGAAGGAAGATAAAAAAAATGTTAAGGAAAAGAAAAATATGTAAAAAAAATGAGATGGAGGTAAATAGCGTCCCTTTTTTTGCGTATTTTTACGCAACGCTGTGCTGCTTCGAAGCCAGATGCACAACCGAATTAGATCTATCAGTAGAGCCATTTATTTGTCACTTTGGTTTCTTGCGTCCTGAAAGTGAGATCAGGTTGGTCTACTGGATATTCCGCGAGCTATCCGGTTGCTGGTGGGTCCGTCTCACGTTAATCTTTCTTTATCTTTCCCCTTTTTTCTTGAGACTGCCATTTTCGGTTCGTGGAAGTCGACTTCAATGTGTTTCTTGCCTGTCTTTAACAACATGGAGCGAGACAGACCGAATCTATTATGCAGAGAGTTAGATTCCTTGCCAACTGCCAGTTGCCAAATGCCAGCTCAGCTGGCACGTCGTTAAAAAGTTAACTTTGCCTTTCGAACTTTTTTGTTATGCAGACTATGTAATCGAACATTTCGATCATCTGGCGTCTAGTACTCCGATTTTTTAGACATAATTTGGTTATTACCAAGCCATTCTTTATTTGCCAGTACCGCGCTTCGTGTTAGAAAAAGGTTAACAACTTGATGTCTACTTTTTTTTAAAATGAACGTTAGCTTTGTGCACACCTAAGTTGCTCGATGTCCTGCACACAATAAAGTGATTCAAAACGGCGAGAATCACCCGGTCTATTTCAGTGTTTGTGGTGGACACTGGAACTGCTCCTTCTCTGTCAGAGCTGATTGATTGATTGATTGATTGATTGATTGATTGATTGATTGATTGATTGATTGATTGATTGATTGATTGATTGATTGATTGATTGATTGATTGATTGATTGCAACCTTTCCAACTTTATTCGCCCGCTTTTCCTCTACATTTGATTGGCATATAAATAGGCAAAACGAACAACATGTCCTCACTCCGGCTTTTGGCTTAGAAATTCGGCGAGGTCTCTTACATTACTTTCTTGAAGCTGATTTATCATTAAAATTCCATGCATATATTAATTTAACTAAGTATTCGATTTCAACAAATTCAAGTGTTTTCCTCGCACCAGTATAATGGATGGATGGATGCAAAACTTTAATGAAAGTCCTGAGGTACGTGACTCAGCGCGCTGCCGGCCGTTCCCACGTTGGGACAGTCAGGCCATGCCCGACCGCCGCATCGTGGGCCCTCTGGACAGGCCATAGTTGCGCCCCGGCATCGGGGCTTTTGATAGCGGAGAGCCACTTGTCCTCATTGATTTTTTTCTGTGCCTCGTAACGTGGGGCAATGCCAGAGCATATGATCTAGGCTAGCGGTGTCATTGCAGTGCCTGCAAGAACTAGTGGCATAGGTGTCGGGATAAAGCTTGTGGAATAAAGCCGGGCTGGGATACGAGCTTCTTTGCAATAATCTGAGGGTCAATGCCTGCGCTCTATTTAACTTCTTGTGTGGAAGGGGAAGGTCTCTCCTGCGGAGATAAAAGTGCTGCGTGATGTCATTGTATGTGGTCGGTTTATCTCTGTTCTCCACCACTGCGGGCCGGCGGTGGAGTTCTCCATGGTCGCGGAAAGCGAGACCTCGCGCCTTGGTGTGGGCCAGCTCGTTGAGGTTTGTGGGGCCTCCCATGATGGATCCCCTGTGAGCGTAGAACCACATGAGAGTGTGGGTGGCGATGTTTTTGCTGTCGACGATGCGACAGGCTTGCTTACACACGGCGCCAACGCTGGAGGCGCGGATGGCTGCCCTGGAGTCGCTGAAGATATTGGCATGTTTGTCGTCTAGAAGCGCCAAGTCAATGGCCACTTGCTCGGCCGCACGCGACGACGTGCTTCGTACCGAAGCGGCGTTGACAGTCGAACCCCTGTGGTTGATCGACACTACCGTGAAATTGTTGCTGTTGCCATACTGGGCTGCGTCAACGAAGCAGCTGCCGCCATGGAGTTCTGTCGCGCGGCGTAGGAGCGCCACCGCCCTGGCCTTCCTTCTTTCTACGTTGCGCTGGGGATGCATATTGCGCGGGGCGAGGGATATGATGATGTTGTCTTTCTACTCTTTCGGAAGGCCCTGGTAGGCGTCTTCGTCAGTGGCCGGGGGCACGCCCATCTCTGGAAGAGTAGTGTAATAAACAATAAGCCCTTAATGAGCGTTGCTGTCCTAAGGTCATGTTGATTTACGATGTCCATAAGATCAAAGATTTCTGAATTCGGTGAAAATTATCCGTTAAACTGGATAAAACTGTTATGACTAAAGAGCGAACACGTACACACCCACACGCGCGTGCACACACACAAAAAACATTACCAGAAAAATCATGTGCTACATTTGATTCCCGGGCTGCAGCGTCATGTTTATTGTGACAGCTTTCGCCTGAAGATCCGTGGTTGCATATAGCTCTGCTTCGAGCTTGCTTTACCTCAAGCGCGTTACGGGGGCTTCTGTTGTCGCAACCGGCTCTCAGCTCCCACTTTTTTTTATTCTGTTTTCTTTGTCGACGCGACAAACGCGAAGACGCCGAGTCTCTTTAAAATCACGACGCACTTACGTAGCACTGAAATTACGCTCGGCGAAAACAGTATCCCGTTTCATAACGGACGCTTCCGCGTCGCCGGCTTCTGTAAACATCGCTTCGACTCGCGTTACTTTGTTAAGAGTGCGCGTACAAGAAAAGGCACCTCGCTAAAGCGCACATGCAAACGCAGGCAAGCCGTTGTCTAATGAGAATAAAGTGAGGAGAAGAGAGCGCGACGCACTCAGCCTTGCAGCGCGCGCCCACCTCTGCGCTGCCGGAGCAAACTCGAAGCCTTCTTCTTATTCGCGCGTCCCCCGCCGCTGAGACAGCTTCTTCGAAGGCGGCGTCGCGCGTTCGGACGAGCTGCCCGCCGCCGCAAAGCCGGCGTGACGCGAATTCGCTCGCGGACTAATTAAAAAGGGGCCCCCTTAAGACCGATGCGCGACAGCTGTCTGCTGTAAGCTGCGCTTGCTTGCTCGTTTTTGTTTCAGTTGCCTGTTTCTCTCCGCGCGCCATCGCTCCGCGGGCGGACACTCCGCTTCTCGAAGAACGCGGGAGGATTTGCCGTTCGCGCGGGTTCTGGCGTTTTTTCCGTGTATGCACCGCAAGTGTATAGGGTGACTTCTGCGCATCCGAAAAGGAGGGGGGGGGAGGCATGCCTCCCTTCCCCGCTTCGAAAAGCACCCCCCTCCCCCCTAAAAAAATGAAGAGCGAAAGCAAGAAGTGCTAAGTGGTAACGAGAAGAAGCGAATCTTTCTCCCGGTGCGAGGGCTAAGAAATGCGGCGGCGCTTTGAGCGATGCGAATGAATGGCATTCGAACTACGCCACTGTACCACTCCTTCCCCCCCCCCCCGCCACCCCCATCTCTTGCTTCGCCCGCGTTTAATGAATTATGCGGATTTGGCGCTCTCTGCGAGGATTACAGTTCTGCTTCGTAAAGCAGAATTAAACGCCCGCAGACTCTGCCTTGGGACGCAGCGCGCGCGCCACGTTTAAGCCGGCGAAGCGCCGCGGCCGGCCTTTTTCCGAACTTCCGCGCGTGTCATTATGAGCGTTTGCTGCGTCGTCAGCGAATGCCGCGGAACTGTTTCGAAACAGCTTCGCCGCCGCAGTCAGTGACATTTTTTTTTTCTTCGAACGTTTTTTTTTGTTTGTTTGTTTTTTGTCACTGAATTGTGCGGCATAATTTGCGACTTGGATGGCTCGGCACTGGATGTAGTTCGTTGCGAGCCATACATGTGGTAGCTCTTTTGTTGAGCGTAAGCCTGGTAAGCGGAATGATTCTTAGTAAGCCTGGAAGAGCGGTATGATTCTTAGTTGTTCCTGTTTTTTGATATTGCTACGGAATAGTATTACCGATGACGAAGAGGCGAGCAGTAAGAAGACGACGACAACGATTGGAGGCTAGCGCGGGCTGTTGCCTCTTGGCCAAGTGCGGCGTATTACGTTGTAAATATACTTGTATATAGCTTTTCATTTGCGTCTTCTTACGTAACATATCTGGTGGAGGTGGACGTTCCCTGTACCTCGTCACGGAGCTTCGCAGTGGACGGTACGTCGAGCCTAGCTTCATGGCTCCCGGCGATGACAATTCGACTCAGCCGCCTCCGACCCCTCCTGCCACTTCGACGACCTACATCTCTCTCCCTGCTCCTCGTGATCCTGGCGTATTCTCGGGCAAAGATGGGGACGACGTCGACGACTGGATCAGCCTGTACGAACACGTCAGCCGCAATAACCGGTGGGACCCTACTATCATGCTCGCCAACGTAGTCTTTTACCTCGGTGGCACACCTCGAGTTTGGTTTCGGACGCACGAAGAGGAGCTCACCAGTTGGGATTCGTTCAAGCAAAAGCTCCGAGACTTGTTCGGCAACCCCTACGGTCACAAACTTGCCGCGCAGAAGGCGCTTTCCGGCCGTGTGCAGACGTCAACAGAGCCCTATGTCACGTACATTCAGGACGTCCTGGCTCTGTGCCGCAAAGTTGATGCACACATGCCTGAGTCAGACAAGGTATCCCACATCCTCAAAGGCATTGCCGATGACGCCTTCAACTTGCTCGTGTTCAACTAAGGCTAATACTAAGGCTGGTCGATCGTTGCGCGTGCGAAAATGGTCAGTGTAAATTTAGGCTTCATTGCATAATTGTCCGTGTTCCGGCTTTTCTTTAGAATTTTTGTGGGTTTATCACGAACTTGATGGGCGAATCAGAGAGCAGACGGGAGTAGCTTTTATAGTTGACGTTGAAAGCAGGAAATAGAACTGGGCAATCCATGTAATGCGCAGGACAGTTCATTGGTGGTCTGTTAGAGTTGCGGAATGGATTTCAAGAGAAATGAAGAATGGATGAAGACGGCAGAGAAATAGGTGGTGTGATGAAATAAAAAATATTTGCAGGCATAATATGGGGCCAGCTGGAACATAACAGGAAGTAATTGGAGACCGTTGCGATAGGCATTCGTTCTTCAGTGTTCATAAAGGATATCACGCTTGTATTGACCGCCTTCTGTTACGATTGTATTGACCACCCTCCGTATGCTTAATAAATATCAAATTGCTGCAGCGTATAGCACACATGCAGGAAGGAGTGGCGTTTCTTTAACAGTAACGTGTCGTGCGCCAGATAACTGCTGTTCGGGCAGGTGAAATAATTCTAGCGCGTGAGGTTTGCGGATCTGTACTTTCTTACCTGTTTCACGCTTTCATCCGTCCGGTGTTCCGCTTCTGTTCACTTTGACGTACTGTAGAGGCACGCCGGTATCGTTCGCATTAATTACTTTTGATTATCTATTTGTGTGTGTGTGTGTGTGTGTGTGTGTGTGTGTGTGTGTGTGTGTGTGTGTGTGTGTGTGTGTGTGTGTGTGTGTGTGTGTGTGTGTGTGTGTGTGTGTGTGTGTGTGTGTGTGTGTGTGTGTGTGTGTGTGTGTGTTTTGTTTCACGGTCTCTGGTACAAGCCTTACTCACACTATGAGACAGCGTCCTCATCCGGAAAGTTTCTGTTCCTCGGTGTTGCGCACTTTCTTTACATGCTCGCTTGTTTTCTTTCACTCTTTTTTTTTCGTTTCTTATTTGGTTCTTCACAATGTTAAATCTCCTCTGCAGCTACTATATAATAATAATAATAATAATAATAATAATAATAATAATAATAATAATAATAATAATAATAATAATAATAATCATGCTGTTATTGGCTAATTGTGTTGCTCTTTAGCGCTCTTACGATACGCTGTATGAATAAATGCGGACCCATTTTGCAAGCTCCACCATTACCTCAGCAGCGGTCCTGACGGACTATTTTGGAATTAAGACTAAAGATAACGCGGAACTTTCTTTTTTTCGCTAGGTTGGGCATTTTTTTTTTTTTGCAGTGCGCTGCCATTAACCGCGTCGGGGCACTGTTTGCGCGTGTCTGCCGATTTCTTTCGAGCCAGCGGGGACGTATCAGAACGATCGCCCATCGAGAATTCCTATTGTTCTCTCTCTCTCTCTCTCTGTGCGTGTGTGTGTGTGTGTGTGTGTGTGTGTGTGTGTGTGTGTGTGTGTGTGTGTGTGTGTGTGTGTGTGTGTGTGTGTGTGTGTGTGTGTGTGTGTGTGTGTTTGTGTGTGTCTGTGTTTCTCTCGCTCTCCATTCAAGATGCGCACGACGCTCATTGAACATTGAACGGTCCTCCTCATTCTCCTCTTCCTCCTCCTCCTCCTCCTCCCATCCTGCCTGACCCAATTGCAGGGCCGCGTCAGCGCCGCGTTGGCGCTTTGTGGGCCGTGTTAATTCGATTCGCCGGATCTACGCATGCGGCGGCGTCCCATTGTGCATGGCTTAGGCGCATTCCGTGGGGCTCCGTTCCGCACCGGTCGGCACGTGCCTCCCCCTCCCCCCCCCCCCCACCTTTTCACGCTTGCCTCCACCCCGCACTCTGTGCGGGGCCGCGGTCTGGAATATCGCGCAGCATTCGTTGCGGAAAACTCTGCAGCCCTTCTTTAGAAGCCGTTCAGACCTGCCTGGTGTCAACTAATCGGGGGCGACGATGAATTGGTCATATCGATTTTTACGTCAGACGTGTAGAACGTTGCAGGGCCATTTCCCGGCCGTAGTTGTCGAGGACAGAGAAGAAGAAAAAAAAGACGTTCTCAGTGATAGCGTTATTTTACCATTGACAGTAATTTGACGTGTGCTGGCAGGTTCAATGCACTCGTTACGTTTACAGAAGAGGACAGTTTCGTATGTCGAACGAGTACGCTGTTCCGGGTGTTATGCGAAGCATATTACGAGAGCTCAACCCAGCTCCTCAGGCGCGGCGGTGTCGCCTTCAAACCACGTGACACCGTGACGTCACGACAGAGGAGAAGTGGCTTTGGCTCAACTCTTGCAAGATGGGCTGGGTGGGAATCGAACCAGGGTCTCCGGAGTGTGAGACGGAGACGCTACCACTGAGCCACGAGTACGATGCTTCAAAGCGGTACAAAAGCGCCTCTAGTGAATGCGGTGTTGCCTTAGAAACGAGCTGTTTCTAAGGCTCAGGCGTGCGTCGCTTGCTCAGGCACACATTTCGTTGCCGCGCCGAACGCTGCGTTGCTCGACGCTCACCGCGTCCAATGCGGGGCGTCCAAGGCGAAGCAGAGTAACGCATGAGTTGTTTCTTCGTCTAGCCGAACCAAATATAGCCAAGCAACAGCAGTTCACCAAGCTAAACAGTGGTTCAACAACTAAAATAAAGGCTAGTATGCTTCGCATCCTGGGCTTAACCTTACCTAAGCCACAGCCATTTTTTCTGTTCCTTTTTTTTTCTTCAAACAACTAATTTATGCTATCGAGAGTGTCAGAGATAACGTGCAGACGAAACAAAAAATGTTCTACCGGTTTCCGTGTGACTTTCAGACCACTAGGCGCCCTCTGACGACGTTAGCCCGCATGTTAGCCATCGTTCCATGTTAATCAGGGCTTTCATTGATTCATTCTATCTGCCGCCACCTTTTCTGTTTATGTAGTTGAAATATTTCATGATGCTCCTCTGAAGTACTTCTAATTGATACGGAAGGAAGTGAGTAGGCCTCCGCGTACTAATGGGAGACGAATGAGTTGACACACTTAGACTGCCGAAACCACACGCATAATCACGGTGGTAGCATCTGTTCTACTGCCAAGACTTTATTTCGCGCAAACATTAGAGAACGTTACACCGGCGCCGAACAGAATGGTCACCGTCTTTGAAGTCGTCATTTAAAGTAAAATTATTGCGTTTGGCCATCGTTCCGTTTTGTAAACATCATATTCCTTTATGAAAGTCAGTCACGCATAACCTGTCGTCGTGCGAGCGCTTCCACTAATTGTAAATGTTAGTGCCTCGGTGGCAGTTCGTAAAACTATTTACATGTTTTGAACATGGCATTGTTATTTTTTTCTCGTTTTTTATAAAGGGTTGTAACCGTGCAAAATACACTTCGTTTCAGTGGGGCACACACTTATCTTTAGTTGGTTATGTCCGTGGGCTCGCTTATATATGCAGTGTCGTCGTGTCTCTTTGAGTATAATGATGAAAGTCCAGCTCATTTTCCGCCACGTTTCGTTCAGGTTTCCGGCTCGCGCAGTGAGGCACCCACTCACTTTGCGCCCACAACGCCAGCAAACCAAGGCTTCAAAAAAAATATATCCTATTTACGCGGCGGAACTAATTTCAGCCTCGTCTCCAGCGTCAGTGTCAAACTTCCTTTGTAGTCTGTCAGCCCTGGAAGTCCCGTTCCGTGCACCCTAGAGCGCGTGACACTGCGTTTCGTTCTCGGCGCACCCTATTGTCGGTGAGAAATTACGCGCCTTGCGCAGCTCGCTCGCTGTAGCGTGCGTCTCACCAATTGCGTGCAGTGCAGCGAGCACTAGGACTCGCGTCGACCTAGAGTGACGAGAGCCGGCTTGCCTGTTCCAGAGAAGACAGGACAGCCTCGCTCGTTCGTTGTGCGCTGCTAATACTTGCGCCACGCTTCCTATTCTGTCGTCGTCGCGCGGTGGAAGAATCAGGGATGAGCAGTAGGGGGAAGCCCTTCTTCCGGGGCCGAATTCACCGAGCTTACCTTTCGTGTTATTTCACATTGGCTGGCGTCCTTCGTTAATAACACGTCCAGCCTTAGGGTTGGCTTGCATTTGGCCTGAAGAAAAATTCTAGCGTCGGAGCTTTTTCTTTTTCTTAATGTGAGCCCTGGCTCTCTGTTGGCTGACGACGGCAAGCTGCTTTCTCTGCACTGCACGGGGTTGGTGAGGTGTAGGCCCGCGTTGTAGAGGCCGAGCGTTAATGTCGGGCGTTGATGGGTGGGCTGTGCGCGAGTGGACAGCGCGTCCCTCCTTTCGCCCGCTCCTGTTGTACCTTTCTCGCGTGCGCGCACTTCTCCGTGAATCTTGGCGCCCCTGCGCACTCGGGCGTTTGCGATGCGTGCGCGCGCGTCCGCGCTAGTCTGGCCTGCTCGTACGATATGCGTTGTTGGAGAGAGCGAGCGAGCGTACCGCGAACACCGGCGTGCGCGTCCCCTTTACTATATATATATATATACGCCACGCATCTTGCACGGTGGCGGCACTCTGAATGGGGCCTCCGGAGCTGCCCCATCTATTATGCAGATGAGGGATCTTGGCCCCTCCATGTTCTCTCGTTATATATTTTTTTTTCGGACGTGCGCGTAGAGGTGAAAGAGGAGCGTCCTCTCCGTCACCGTGACCGTGCAGCGTTGTGAGAGGCAGAAACCAGACGCGATAGAACTCCGTGAGGCTCGCTGTAGGTGCTTTGCGTTGACGTCATCGTGGCTAGTCGCCACCTTGGGTATACTAGCACATCGAGGAGCTATACGTAAGCAGTAAGCGTGATAGCGCGACCGTCTCGCATTGCACCGAGCGACGAGACTGGGAACGGTGATAATCTGGTGGAAAATGGTCAGCGTCGAGAAGCAAAACGCCGTGCGGGTGATGAGATGGTGCAGTGACTCTCAACATGGCCCACACGTTTGGGCACTAGAAGGGTGAGGAGCTGTGTCCGTGACGTAATGTTCGAACTAATCCCTGATCGCAGGCAGCTGTATTGACTACGTCTCCGGCAGTGGAGTGAAAAAAGCGCGCACAAGTTCGAGCGATCCTGAAAAGAAGGCTTCACATTCTTCATCCGAGTTAGCTAAGCTGTGGAAGAGCAAACATAAACGTCATAGTTACAACGGCAAAATCAGACAAAGTATCCCACTCAATGTTAAACTTCACTTTTTTTTTCTGCTTTTCTCTTCAGCGTTCATCAAATGCAAAACTTATCCGCCTGTCAGTTATACGCTGTCACGCTATCGTTTTAAGAAACGGAAATCGCTGTCAAACGCTGCTCGACTTCAATTGGCGCAGTGACACATGGGAAGAAGCTCCGCCCCGGCAGCTTTCTCATCATCGCTACAGAAAGCTTTCCGCGCGAGTAGTGTCAAGGGGTGGCGTCTCCTGCGACCGATAAGATCAACATGATTGATTAGCTTATTGAATGATTTTAATGTGTTGGCGCCATAGTGGATGGCTTAACCGACTTCGACGGCTCGGGATGAGCGTTACTGCATTCTGCCGTCAACCAATCACTGGTCGCATGTTCAAAGCTTACTGAGCGGTCGAACACATGACAAGCGAACGGCGTGGCGTAGATTTAACTGGACAAAATAGCTGTGGAAGACGATCGCAGATGAAGCGCCGAGTAGTGTTTGCGCAACCTCCGATTGGGTTCGGGATTGGTATCCGCTCATTCCTCTCCGCTCAGTATCCGCTCAGTGTCGCTCATTCCTGCTGCAGGCGGCATGTCATTGTGTATATAGTTTCTCCATTTCTTGCGTTATCGAGAGTTGAAGGAAGGCCGTGCGCCGGTGAGGAAGTGTTTCGCCATTTCGGCAGACCCTTCGTTATTCTTACTATTTTTGCAGAAATAACTGGACCAGGAGACACAGACGGAGCTTGCGCAACTGTGAACTGTTTGCCGTGTAGCACATCAGAAGCAACGGCCGCCTGTTTGCTATTCAACCACAATCGGCGTCACATTCGGTGCTCCTAAGCTGTTCGTATTGTTCTGTTGCTGGACGCGTGGCGCTACTCGCGCGCTCGCCGGCATTCGCCGCATCTTTCCTCTTCCTTTTGCTCATCTCCCTCTTTCCTTTAATACTGGCCTTTCTTGTAGCACATGGTGGGTGACATAATAAGATTTATCCATAATAATAGGCGTGATAACCCTTCCACCTAATCTTTTAGCTATATCTATCTAGCTTAACTCTCACCAAATGTATAACAGCCGCTGCGCGGACCAATCTTGGAAGAACCCTGAACGGCCGACGACAGCGTTCGGCCTTCCGCAACGCTGCACTGAAATTATTAGGAAGAGTTGGGAAAGGGCAAGTAAAGCGTATGCCCAACGCAGGCTCGTTCCGCTGGACCTTCTTCAATGATGCATCTCCATATGCGCCGCAACGCGAGTTTATCGTGCCGGAGATAAAGCGGGCGGCAGGTATATGGAAACGCGCATGGCAGGGTTTGCGCTCAGTTTGCCGTGGGCAAAGCTTCCTTGCGTGGCTTCGCCGGACAGCGTCTCGCAAGGCGCACCGGGGGTCTCGCATATTCATCCCCGAGGGATGATCTCGTTAAGAGCGCGCGCGCGCGCGATGTAATATACCAATGTCCCCCCCAGCGGCAAGCACCAATCTGAATCAGCGTCTCCGTTCCTTTATTGTATTATACACGCTTCTGTATTCTCTCTTTACTTGCCTTTCTTTATTTTTATTTTTTTGCCGCGCTAAAAAATTGACGCTGTCAGCATGGCGCGGCGTCTCCTTGCGTGTAGCTGCGTTTGCGAAGTGTGGACGAGAACGTGTGGACTGTGCCCCGGATTCGCGAAGCGATATTACGAATGAATGCATGAAATGCGAGGTGCTGCATAGGAGAACTTCTGTCTTTGCTCCCTAAAGTAAGGACAGTATATAGCATAGAGAGAGAGAGAGAAAGAAAGAGCGTTTGTAGCCGAGGAAAAAGCGTTTGTAGCCGAGGAAAATGAGACTGCATGAATCCCGCGGCGCTAACGGTGCATGCTTGTTGGATATAAGACTTCGGTCCGCCAGGCGCATAATAAAATTTATGGTGTTGGAATGTTCTTCGGTTGGTTCAGAAGAGGAGGGGGGCAGATAAGTTTTAAGCGTCGTTATCTGTTGCTGTGGGTAGCCACTTGCATTATGTCTTCCGAAGAACGAGTTTGTTTCAATCAGTCAGTCGCTCAAGAACCTTATTGAGGTCCTGAGGGGGTTAAAGCCGTTGGAGATCGCACGCGGGGAGCTCCTTGGGCCGAAACCGTAGGCGACGCCCAAGTCGGGACGGGAACGTGGTGACGCTCCGCCAGTTCTTGGGCCCGCTGGACGGCCTTGAGTTTCAATGAGATATTTTTTTTTTTTTTGATTCTCCCGCTTTCTTTGCTTGCTTTGACGCGGCGTTGCGTTCAGTTCATACAATTTCTCACAGTCCGCGTGCTGTTGCTGTGGACGAGGTTGCGGGTTCGTTTCCTAGAGGAGCCGGCCACGTTCCGATGGTGGCGGAATGGCACAACGCTCGAGGCACTGAACATTCCCTGCCCATCGCCGAACCCAAACTAGTCAAAATCAATTAAGCCCTCAGAAAAAGAGAGATAAAGAAGGGGGAAGGAAAGGCAGGGAGGTTAGCCAGTGTAAGTACCAGCCGACTACCCTATGCTGGGGAAGGGGAAGGGAAAAGAGAATAAAAGGAGATAGAAAAAACAGATAGAAAAATCAAGCGAGGAAAATATTCTCATCATAACGCGACTCTACGCGCTACAAATTTCAAAGTCGGTCGCACAATTTACAAGCCCTTAAGAACTTCAGAAGAGCACTTAAGTCCTTGAGCGCCAAAACCCGTCGGGACCACTGTACCAGAACTTATTCCTTTGCCAAGGAGCGATCGTCCAATTTTTCGAGCGCAGTCGCGTGCGCTTTTCTTGCCGCATTGCGCCAGGGTATTCAGGTATTCTTTTTTTTCTGCGTCAGGATATTGAAATTAAAAAAAAATCAATTAGTCAGCCAATCAATCGGTCATGCTGATCATATCGGTAGCATAAAAGCTGTTTTTGCCGCCACTAGGCACTATAGTGCGCCTTTGAAAACACTGTGTTGTGTCTGGTGCCGAATCCAGAAAGCTGCTCTTTCGTAAGTACTCTTTGCCATTGATCTGTCGCCTTTTATAGCAGTATGTCCAGCAGGAGGATTGACTGAAATTTTTTCTTAAGAACAATTCCAGCCGAAGTCCTTTTTCTAAATATAGGCCCTGGTTTCTTCCTAAGGTGCAGCTAGGAGCCGAATTCGCAAAGCTCCTCGTTAGTGAGAGGTATGATTCTACGTTACTACGTTTCTATGTATCTACGTTCGTATCTGCGTCGGTCACATCTACGCTTGCACCGCCCTCTCTTTGTCGCCGTTCCAAGCGCTTGCGTATCTCCTTTCCTTTCCTTCCGCTCATCAGGGGCGGCGGCACCGTCGTGCCTGTCTAATTGTCCGCCAGTGGGCCGTTCTCAAGTTTAACGTTCACCTCTATCGTCGTAATGACAACCGATCGCGAATAAGTGTGTGTGTGTGTGTGTGTGTGTGTGTGTGTGTGTGTGTGTGTGTGTGTGTGTGTGTGTGTGTGTGTGTGTGTGTGTGTGTGTGTGTGTGTGTGTGTGTGTGTGTGTGTGTGTGTGTGTGTGTGTGTGTGTGTGTGTGTGTGTGTGTGTGTGTTTGCGCCGCTCAAGGCAATAAAATGTGCATGTTTCTTCAAAATTATGTGTCACCTCTGTGTCGTATGCTTAACAGCTGCGCTGGTCATCCACCTTCACAAAGTAGAATGAACCGTGATTTCTTTCTTTTTTTTCAAGTACTTAGCTGGAGGGCCATCATTGAGCGCATCCACTTGCCACCTGCGTGTCATCAAGCTTGTTCCTCTCAAGTGTGAAGTATGTTGATACAGTGGCGCGTTGTTTCCTCTTTAGAATGTTATCTGTACAGACATCGAAGTACGTCCGGCCGGCTTGGGTAAAATCTGTGCCGGTACGATGTAACGATTTCATTCTCGTGCCGTTCTGTTATCGCGCTTCATCGCTGATATACAAGTGGCGTTCTGCTCCGCGTTTTCACTGGAATCAGTCGATGGGTGATAATAAAACGGTCGGTAGTAAGAAAGGAATATCGAGCGTATGGAGGCCTTGCTTTAATACTTGGTCCTACGTATAGCTCGTACTATATCCAGAGTGTGCCGGCTAGCTTCAGTCAGAGTTTAAGAAATATGTAAATGCCACGTAGCTGGATAGAACCAAGGTAATGCTGTTCGCCGTCGCTTGGTGATACTCAGATTATTTCTTTCATTCTGCCTAATTATATAATTCGCCTTAATTAATTAATCAATTTCTCAAATATTGTATATAGATGGAAAAGTGTCAATTGGACTGTTGTAGAGTGACATGAAAAACTCCCGGTAGAGCTTTCTGTTGCTCAATACGTGCTACATAAAGGTATTCTTCCGAGCGTGAAAGAAACCCGCAAATACACGCGGAGTGCCACATAATGCACATCTTTTTTGAACTCTGACTAAAGTTAGCTGGGACACCCTGTATACAGACAACCACGTAGAATGACTGTGTCGCACTCGCACTCATGGCGCGAACTCTAGGACGGCATACTTTCGGACGATCGTTTTTCGGTTATATACGATGACTCTCGCGACATATCGCGTGACTGGGCAGGCAGCAGCTGACACGTCTGCTTCTACGGGTGACAACACTAGACAGTTTTAGTTACACGTACGTAGAGGCTTCACGTACGCAAACGTGAAAAGTCTACGTACCTTACGTGCACGCCACCTGAAACGCTTTTAGCTACACGTACGCGACGTACGCCAAGAGGGACCCCGTAGCTCCATCTATCGGGAAATGTGAACGCGGCGGTAGCCAATTCAATCCTGTCGCCGTGTTTCGACGCGAGCCGTCTGCTCGCGCGCGGCCCGTTATCGCTTGTTCGTCATCTTGCGGAACTCCCGCGCGAAGCTGTCTACGTGCGCAAGAAACGCACGCAAAGAATTGAGTCTCACGTACGTCCGTGAGACGCGCGCGCGCCCGCTACGTTCTACGCATGCGCACTGCTCAAACGTAGAAGCTCTACGTACGCAAAGCATCTACGTACGTGTAACCAAAGCTGTCTACTACTGCCGACAAAGCGGGCTCGGCACTGTGCGAGGAACGCCGTCGTCTGCGTACGCGTCACCGCATCCGCCGCCGACTCTCGCAATATCTCGCGAAAGCGATCGCGTCGTCGACGAAAGTGATCGTTCGAGAACGCAGACACGCCCGGTTATTTAAACTCGCGCATGCACGGTGGTACGCGCTGCTGGACGTTCTCGCTCACTTTCCAACATCTCGAACCACTCCGGTCGTAACAACGACCTTGAGCAAGGCGCCGGCCCTGTCGTCGAGCTTTGCTGTTCGCGCATTAACGACCCGTGATGGCAAAGCCCCTTTCCAGCCCGTCCTCCCCGCCCCCGCCCCCTGCTTGCCTTGGAATCGTCTATGTAATAGTATTCTTTTCTTCTGGCCTGAGCTCTCTGTTCCCCATCATCACTCCTTGCAGTTTCTGCAACCCCATTCCGCCACCCTCCCGTTTCATTTTTCAGCCGCGCGGAAAAGACAGGAGCAGGTTTCGGCCTCGGGCCGACCTCGCCGCCATTTTTTTTTCATTTTATTGCATTAATTTTCTTGTTTCTCTTTCCTCCGCGATTCTTTCTCTCTCGCGTCTGCCGTAATAGCAGCAGCCAAAATTGCGGCCCTCTATGCTCCGGCGGCAATCTCGCCGCTTGAAACGCCGTGTCGCCGTCGCGAGAAATGACTGAAAAAAAAAGAAGAAAAATTGCGTTAACAGAAAGTAGAGTAGTCTACTACACGGTGGAGCGCGCATAAAACGCGGTTATAAATTGCGCTTTCTGAACGCGCGCGGGCGCGAGATGCGGGCGCTCTCTTCGTAGCTATAACGTAGAGCCTCTTCCCGTCGCAAATCTTGCGTTCCTTCTTTTTTTTTTTTTCGCGCCCTGTGCGTAGTTGTGCTCGCAAAGTGCGTAACGCGATTTCGCTGCGAATTCGGGGCACTTACTGTTCTTTCTCTCTCTCTATCTTTCTCTCGCTATTTCTCTCTCTCTCTCTTTTCGTGCAGTATGCGGCTGGCACGGCGAAGACCCTGTATATGCCGGAAGTGAAATAGTGTCAGGGAGAGAGAGACTTTAGAAGTACTTTGTATGGTGGATGCAGAAGAGATGGCCAGGCGTAGCGAGAGAGAGAGAAAGGTGGGAGAGAGAGATGAATAAATGGAGCGGGATGACCAAGCATGAAAGAACAAAGACAACCGGCGGCGTTCTGTCAGGCTTGCGGTAACTATACAGAACACGAGCGAACGCCGCGAGAGCTCCGTGGAGTGTGTGCGAGCGAGGGAGCGAGCGATATACGCACTTCGCTCGCTCTCCGAGAGCCCTGCGCCCGCGCGTCGCGACGCTAAAAGCTTTTATGCTAATTGGTCGTCGCAACCCCCCCCTCCCCCCATTCTCCCACTCCTCGGCGCCCCCGTACACATTTTCCGAGTGACGCTTCGGTTGCTCGGAGGAACGCCGCTCCCGAGACCCCAAAATTACAACGGTACGTGGAGCACCTTTTCACGCGGAGAATTCGTTCCTCTCTCTTTCTTTTCTCTCTCTCTCTCTTTCTCTCTCTCTCTCTCTCTCCGTTCGTTCGCTTCTTTCTTTAGACTTCTTTTTCCCGAGCGTTTGTTGCGATTACGAACTTTTAAACCATTTGAGTCCTTTCCCGCTGAATCTCTCTCTCACACACGTTTATTGCTGTCGTTGTTCTGTTCTCGTTCCCAGAGCGTTTCGCATTCGCAAATAGGAAGCGAAGGAATTACGAGTCGCGCGCTCGCGCGCGCACTCGTAACTGTGCGAGAAATTAGGGTCAGCGCATTTTCATGGAAAAGGGTAACGCGCCAGGAAGGGGGGAGAGACAGCCGATTCGAAAACTTTTATTCTACTTTCTCTATCTGTTCTCCTTTTCGCACCTAATTTGGGGCGATTCCGGCGTGCAATTTCGAAGCACTTAACTGGCCGTGTAAAGTGCGTTCTTTTCTGATTACGCCTTATTCCTCGAAACCGCGCGGAAAAGAACAGCACGCGGAACGACAACAAGGGTGAACGGCAGAGTATTAGATAGCGTTGGTTTAGTGCTTGTATTTTATTTTATTTTTTTATCTTGCAGTGGTGACGCAGAACAGTAAGATTACCGTCGCGCTGTGCATTTTTGTGCTGTTTCGTTGTCGTCGCCATAGTCTTGCCTTGCATATTTACCATCGAGGCGCGGGTGCTCTTAAAGAGAACGAAACTTGAGAACCGTCCTTACGCGAGCGCGGTTGCCTTGCCGCATCTCGCTGAAAGCCGTCGTCGTGTCTTTGAGTCCTTCATTATTGAAATGAGGCCGCGGGCGGCTTCTTCAAATACGCGGCCTGAAATACTCATTTCGAAGCTCGGGTTGTTCTTCGTCAAAACAATTCTTGAAGTCTAGTTGTAAAGTACCGATTCTCGTTTTCCTTCTAAAGGATGTTCTCTGTGCACCGACGTCATCAGAAAGAACGCGGTCACTAACCTTTCAGCGGCGCTTTTGACGCCGATACGTGGTTCCTTTTCTCCGTTACCTGCTCTTAAACCCGCCGTGGTTGCTCAGTGGCTATGGTGTTGGGCTGCTGAGCACGAGGTCGCGGGATCGAATCCCGGCCACGGCGGCCGCATTTCGATGGGGGCGAAATGCGAAAACACCCGTGTACTTAGATTTAGGTGCACGTTAAAGAACCCCAGGTGGTCGAAATTTCCGGAGTCCTCCACTACGGCGTGCCTCATAATCGGAAAGTGGTTTTGGCACGTAAAACCCCATAATTTAATTTAAACCTGCTCTTAACTCATTATAAAAGGATTTATCTCTGTTGCGATAACCTCTACCGCAACCACCAAGGTGCTTTGCTTCGTATTTTTTTGTTTTTTTTTTCAATCTGATAAATGGGTTCAGCGCACTACGACGAGCGGTAGACGACAACCGTTATAGCTCGTAAGCTGCGTCAGCGTATTTCATTGCACGCCTATTTCTTGATCTCATTTAGTTAGTATTCATTTTAAATTTTACGCGATAAAAGGATGCTAACTTATATCGCACTTTTTGAAAGGTACGGTTGGTTCTGCGACCGTTCATGTTCTTTCTTTCTTTCTTTCGTTCTTTCTTTCTTTCTTTCTTTCTTGAGTAAGTTAAAGCAAGCTCCCGTGGTCGACGTGGTGACCCAAAAAGTAAAGGGCACTTAGGTATCCCTACGTGGATGAAAGCGAAATCACTGCGAGTTCTTTCCGATGACGTCTCGTTTTACGAAACGTGATGTTATTGCTTTCACGTTGCCTTGTGTCATCTCTCGCATCACGTGCCCCGTCCTCGTTCGCGTACTCGCGTGAGAGTCCAAAGGAGCTGGGTATGTCTTGTTTTACAAAACGTAATGTTATTGTTTTCACGTTGCCTTGTGTCATTTCTCGCATCACGTGCCCCGGCCTCGTTCGCGTACTCGCGTGACAGTCCAAAGGAGCTGGGTATGTCTTGTTTTACAAAACGTAATGTTATTGTTTTCACGTTGCCTTGTGTCATTTCTCGCATCACGTGCCCCGGCCTCGTTCGCGTACTCGCGTGAGAGTCCAAAGGAGCTGGGTATGTCTTGTTTTACAAAACGTAATGTTATTGTTTTCACGTTGCCTTGTGTCATTTCTCGCATCACGTGCCCCGGCCTCGTTCGCGTACTCGCGTGACAGTCCAAAGGAGCTGGGTATGTCTTGTTTTACAAAACGTAATGTTATTGTTTTCACGTTGCCTTGTGTCATTTCTCGCATCACGTGCCCCGGCCTCGTTCGCGTACTCGCGTGACAGTCCAAAGGAGCTGGGTATGTCTTGTTTTACAAAACGTAATGTTATTGTTTTCACGTTGCCTTGTGTCATTTCTCGCATCACGTGCCCCGGCCTCGTTCGCGTACTCGCGTGAGAGTCCAAAGGAGCTGGGTATGTCTTGTTTTACAAAACGTAATGTTATTGTTTTCACGTTGCCTTGTGTCATTTCTCGCATCACGTGCCCCGGCCTCGTTCGCGTACTCGCGTGAGAGTCCAAAGGAGCTGGGTATGTCTTGTTTTACAAAACGTAATGTTATTGTTTTCACGTTGCCTTGTGTCATTTCTCGCATCACGTGCCCCGGCCTCGTTCGCGTACTCGCGTGACAGTCCAAAGGAGCTGGGTATGTCTTGTTTTACAAAACGTAATGTTATTGTTTTCACGTTGCCTTGTGTCATTTCTCGCATCACGTGCCCCGGCCTCGTTCGCGTACTCGCGTGACAGTCCAAAGGAGCTGGGTATGTCTTGTTTTACAAAACGTAATGTTATTGTTTTCACGTTGCCTTGTGTCATTTCTCGCATCACGTGCCCCGGCCTCGTTCGCGTACTCGCGTGACAGTCCAAAGGAGCTGGGTATGTCTTGTTTTACAAAACGTAATGTTATTGTTTTCACGTTGCCTTGTGTCATTTCTCGCATCACGTGCCCCGGCCTCGTTCGCGTACTCGCGTGACAGTCCAAAGGAGCTGGGTATGTCTTGTTTTACAAAACGTAATGTTATTGTTTTCACGTTGCCTTGTGTCATTTCTCGCATCACGTGCCCCGGCCTCGTTCGCGTACTCGCGTGAGAGTCCAAAGGAGCTGGGTATGTCTTGTTTTACAAAACGTAATGTTATTGTTTTCACGTTGCCTTGTGTCATCTCTCGCATCACGTGCCCCGTCCTCGTTCGCGTACTCGCGTGAGAGTCCAAAGGAGCTGGGTATGTGTTGTTTTACAAAACGTAATGTTATTGTTTTCACGTTGCCTTGTGTCATTTCTCGCATCACGTGCCCCGGCCTCGTTCGCGTACTCGCGTGACAGTCCAAAGGAGCTGGGTATGTCTTGTTTTACAAAACGTAATGTTATTGTTTTCACGTTGCCTTGTGTCATTTCTCGCATCACGTGCCCCGGCCTCGTTCGCGTACTCGCGTGAGAGTCCAAAGGAGCTGGGCGCGGCTACTGACTGAGAAGTCGAATTGAAGGT
Organism: Dermacentor albipictus; assembly: GCF_038994185.2. NCBI lineage: Eukaryota > Metazoa > Arthropoda > Arachnida > Ixodida > Ixodidae > Dermacentor > Dermacentor albipictus. Next base: position 172,897,884 of record NC_091822.1, read on the forward strand.
CCGTCCATCGGAGCGCGCGACAGAACTTGCCGAAATCACCGCACCGACTGGCAGTGGGCCACTCCCGTCAGCGCCTTTGCATAGGGAGGGGCAGTATATGAACGCTGGCGTGGTGAGCGGCATCGGAGCCAGCTGTGTAAGACGACGACGACGAACACGCGAGCAGTGGCACGAACGCGTCTCTGTGACCACGTGACTTGTTGTACCATCTCCGGCCACGCCGCCTGATTTTCCGCTTCATGAGCCATATAATGCTTTCGCATTAATAACGTGGTCGCTGCCGAGGGAATAGTCAGATTTGATCCCGATTTGATGAGTGGGCCTTGTTTTGCGTTTCTACACAGTTTTAGTAATGCTGCGAAGTCATAATACATTCTGATGCTGAGGGGGCAGAGTGATCATCTTTTGTCACAGTGTCGCTCGTTCGACCATTTATTTTCATCGGGTTTCCGCGTTCTTTTGGAGGTACATTCGCTTTGGTGTAACGTAAGGTCACCCGTGACTCGTCATTGGAGTTACAGGCGCCCTGCTCGCTGGTTCACCTAATGAAATAATGAGATATAAGCGAGATTAACTCACAGTGAGCAATGAGAGTCAGCGTACAGGAAGGTCATCGAGCACTTGAGATCATCCGTAGTTTATTAATGATCAATGGTTATATGTCTTCCTGCACCTTTGATTTTCACGTTTAGCCCCTGCGACAATGAGTGAGCCGTACTAGCTTTCGCTGTCGGTCAGAGGATGCTGATGTGAGTGTTTAAGGGTCAGCGGAGATGCCGGTGAGGTCACTGTATACTCCGACTCCGCCAGAGCAGACGAAGTTAAAAACGAAAGGGGTAATAACGGGAACACATTACCGCTAATGGCACTGTTTAGAATATAAATCAGAAGTATATCTATAGCTGCATAAAGTCTTGTAGCTTGACAATATCGAAGTTCTTTCGCAATAAGCTCAAAGTCTTACATTTCAACGCTTGGCTGAATTTTCAACAAAGTATTAAGCTTGTATTCGCGCTACTCCCGAACGACTTGTACTGGTGGAGCCGGTGGGCGCTATACATTTATATACTACGCTACGTAACTATGCACAACGCTATGAAGGTTTACACAACTCAATGCGAATTTGTACGAATCTATGCATTAAATACAATGCAAAGGACGGCAGGGGATTCACGATTCCAGATGGTGAAGGAGAAGAAGGTGAAGAGAAAGGGGGGTGGGGAGGGGGAGGGCTTGTGAAGAAAGCGCCCATGCTTTTACTCTCTTCCGCTGTTTCTCCCGCGCACTGAACACGCGCAAGAAAGCAGAGCGGGCATCTAACGCCCCCTAAATACAAAGACGCGAAATCGCCGGGCTCGGGTGCTGCCGTCAAGGACACCGCTACGACCTGCACTCGCGCCAATCCCGGAGTCTGTGCACGCAATACCGTGCCGAACCGCAGCCATTTTTCTTCTTTAATTACGAGGCGAGCGATCGATGTTTCCTGGTGCGGTTGATGCGCATACAACGTGAGGCTTTCGTATGCGTTTTGACTGTTTAAGGTTTCTTTCTGCGTGCATGTAGGGCTCTTTTGTACGGTGGTTTCTCCGCGTTTCGTACACGCTCACACGACGATTATCCCACGAAAGTCGCGTACGTTAGCTCTGCCGATAAAATGAGCTCGCGCTTTATACCCACGCAAAACGAGTTTGTGCCGTATATGGGCGATGTAAAGTCCTTTGCGAGAAACCTACGTAGCCGTATATACCCAACACACGTGCAGCATCGAACAGCTTGCTGATATTTCCCGCAAAATGGGCTCGTTACGGAGCGATGCGGCACCAGTTTTTCTGGGATACCGTGCGGCTCTTCGTGATCGCTTCACGCTCCCGTGTCGTTCCTACGCGTCAGTGGCGTTGCCAATTTTTTTTTTTGCTCCTTTGTTTTTGCGTTTCGGACATCAGGAGCGAAAAGGCGAGAGGTGGAATCGCGCGACGGTCGAGCGCGGAGAGGCGTCCCCGCTGGGAAACGCCCGTAAATACCTTGTCGTAACGACGTCAGCTATGTCGCTGTTGTGGCGCCCCCCGCCTCACATCTCTTGTCGCGTTCGCTTATGTGTCGCGTCGTTCGTTGCCGTGATTGACCCTCGCGCTCTTTGCGCCCTTCGCACATTGCCCTATTTCTTTTATTACCTATTTATCATCTTTCGGACTCCGCCCCACCCTCTCTCTCTTTCTGTCTCTCTCTCTCTCACTTTCTCACGCAGTCTCTCGCCCCTTCCCAGAAGCTTCGCTTATTTAGATTTGTTGCGTTTTCTCGACGTTTTTGTTTCTCGCCTGTGTTTATAGCCTCTGGCTGTGTCGGCACGCCTGACATCAGCGTGCTTTATCGTCGTTGTTGTTGTTGTTGTTGTTGTTGTCTTCACGACCGGCGGACAAGTTGTTCTAGCGTTGTCTTTAGTTGCTTGCACGTTTATGTGTGCTTTGTCCGTGCGTCTTTTCTTTCGCTGCTGTTGCTAGCCGCGCGCCATGTTGGGGGGTGCGATGGGTCGAAAAAAAAAAAAAGATTTGAAACGATCGTAGACAGAAACGCCGTTGGGTACCCCGTACGTATTGCGAGTTCGCTTTTCTTCTTGTACACACAATTGGGTTGGACAGGAGTCGTGGGGCCCTCTTGAAGTAAGGCAGTCTTCCTTGTTAGATTCTTGATAATGTTTCTTGTGTGTAATGTTTTTTTTACGCTTCGCGAACGAACGTTTCCGCAACAGCGAGCAGATGCGCGAGAGGCCGCTCGCGTGTGTCTTGTTGTCTCAATCGATGGCTAGAAATACTTTTACATGTGTAAGCATTTCTGTGCCTTCCCGACGAGAAATTAGATTTATCGTTGGGAAGGCATAGAAATGAATTCATTGTCTTGCATCACGCACAAATTTTCTGAGGAGCTTGAGGAGCTGAGTAAGAGGGCGCGCAACGTCCGCAACATTTCCGACAAACCGACGGAAGGTTGCGAGCGTCCTTGGCGCAAGTTGGCATGGGCGATCGTGTTGTCCATTTCTCATCTCTTGGGCCTGTGTCTGCACGCCTTACCGCATCTTTGCATAATGGGAAAGTTCTTCGCTATTCATTGCTTATATAACATTACATTATGTTAAATTATATTACATTACAATACATTCATTACTTCGAATAAATGTGAAACTTAACTCGAAATCATCAAACTATCAAATCATCAAATTGTGTTCTATATCATTAATTTCGGTGTGTCTATTGCGGTATAATATTTTCTGATGACCTACTCCGATAATCTTCCAGAAGAAACGAACATGCCGTATAGCTACAGTGCACCGAATGAGCAACAGAGGAGCCGGTGGTTTGCGGAAGGGCTGGCGAACAAGGAGAACCTGCCAGAGGCGAATAGCTTTCAAGCTTCGCTGCACTTTGGTCGCTGTGTGCATTCGCCTTTGCCTCTGATGAGTTTCTGTCGTGTTTTTTCCTTTCTTGCATACTGTTTCCTTTTATTTGTTCGCCCAGCGTATCTCCTTTCGAAAATCAGTTACTAGCTCCAGGCTATGTCGTCCCGACGTCGTTTTCTTTTTTCCAGCTTTCTTCCATCTTTTTTTTCTCTCTGCTTTTTTTTCTCGGCTACGTTTTCCTGTTCTTCGTCATTAGCACGGCCGACAACGATGTAGAAGCGATCGCTGAAACCGAGAGAGAGAGAGAGAGTGGGACAGAGAGAGAAGGAAGGGCAAGGAGAGGAAGACGAAATGAAGTGCTGCGGCGCACATGTGTGCACTCTCCGACTCTATTGGTTAGCCTCGGTAAATCCGTGCACTGTGTAGACTACCTGGGCTCTTTCTTTTTTTCGTCAGTCTGATCGGCAACGGCATACCACACATTACGCTGGCCGATCGCTGCAGTGAGCGACACGCCAGTCATAACTACGGCCGCTTATCAACTGTTACGTACATTAGCTGCCAAGTGAGTCTTCCCTGAGATGACAGTAGCTTGTGGTTGTGGCATCGCACACTGTTCGGCGCTGTGCGTTTCACGTCTTTCAGTAATCTCGTTGTGGTCATGGCCGGATCGGCGTCTGCACGTGGAGCCGCTTTATAATCGGTAACCGCGCCGAACGCATTTTTACTGAGAATCGCAGGGTGGCTGTAGCTTGCCATGTCACACGGACACCTCGAGGCCGTGACATCTTTAGGATATAAGTAGTCCATATACCGCGTACAAAATGAACGGGCCTGGTGACATTTCCTATTTGGCCGAATGTCCTCTAAAGAAATTTCCTCCCAAATCGTATTTGGCGTTGCTGTTGTCCGAGTTGAACTGTCACTAGCTCTCGGGAGCGCCCACTTAAAGGCACTAAAGCTGGAAAAGGTACGGCTACCGCCTGCTGCAATTGCTTCTCACAGTGTCACAAAGCACGTGCTCAGACGTCCGGAGGCTAACAGCGGAAACGCGTACATATAAACTCTCTGGAAACCACCCTTCAGAAAACAGGTTTTTCAACTTTTGTTTCAAGGCAACATGTGTTTAATTTACAGAGAAATGGCGGAGGCCGAGGTTAAACCCTGCTATTTATTGCTTGAGAGCGCCTTAGCTCCTTACACAGACAGGAGGTCATAAAGAATATACATAAAACCAGGCAGAAACGAGGTAACGACTATATTGTTGTACAACGTAACTACAAATACCTAACCTACCGCCACTCCCCCCTTTGTTCTTTGTCGGATACAGAGTGAGCGTGGAATTACAGAAAATAAACGGAGTTATAACACTAGATAACGTAATTATGTATGGGCCTGTGGCCTTTCATGTTTCATCGACAATTATCTAAGTGTATACGCTGTTGACCTTTAGTGTGTTCGTTGTAATGAATGTCAAGCTTTTGTCTGTAGACACTCTGCATTCCTTGTCATGCAGGCAAATAGTCGACTCGATAAGAACGTCAAGCAGGAACTGAATTGGCAAAGCGTTTTTCTGTTTAAGTCCCTTTGCCATTTGTTGGCCACCTTCGCTTATGATATGTCTAGCATCAAGATTGGCTGGAATTCGCTCTTGCGAAGGAGTTATAGCGTAAGAGCGTTTTGCGAATACGGGCCAAGTATAAGTCTATATAAGTGCGTACAGACTGTCTAGATTCACTATCGATTAAGGCAGACCGCTCTCTTCTCTCCACCGTACTGCACAGTACTAGTGAGAAAGGGCATAAATGAGCAGGTAGCCGCCGAGAGGAAAGAGAGAGAGAGGGAAAATTAGGAGATGGGAGGGTGACGGCGTGTGTAGTGGGGCAGGGATGTTCAAAGCGAGCGTCGATGAATCGACCGCTCTCGGCCGGACGCGGCGTTTCTTTAACGGCCCAGCTCTGGCCGCGAGGTCAGCGGGCACATCTCGTCGTTGGGAGCCTATATGGCAGCCACTCCTGATTGTGTTCCTTTCCTTATTTTTTTTTATTCTTCCCTTCCTTCTTTTCTTCTTTGTGCCTTTGCTTTGCGGAGCGAAGTCGAGCCGGCGAGCGAAGTATACGTCGAGTTCTTCACGCCACTCCGGCGAACGGCCGCCGGATTTCTTTAGAGGGCCCATCGGGCCTTTTGTTGTATTTTCCAAAAGCCCAAATCTCTGCGAACATCGGCAGGGTGCGCGCGGTTTTCGGAAGTGCTTGGTCAATTTTGATGCGCGTTGAGCGGCCGCAGCGTCTGTTTGTGATTGTCGTGGCTATTTGGAAAATGAGTGAGAGGCCCATAGAGCTCCTTCTTCTTTCTTATAAAGAAAAGCGGATAGTAAGCGAGAGAACTGGGGATCTCTTCAGACCGGTGCCATGATGTGCAGAGGATAAAAAAAAGAAGCACTTTTTCGCAGTTATACATGTAGTTGAAGGGCCTAAATGTGGAGGACAATATATAGGCCGTTATGCCTTATTGTGTCCTTCATTGTGATCCCATGAGTGTGTGTGTGTGTGTGTGTGTGTGTGTGTGTGTGTGTGTGTGTGTGTGTGTGTGTGTGTGTGTGTGTGTGTGTGTGTGTGTGTGTGTGTGTGTGTGTGTGTGTGTGTGTGTGTGTGTGCGCGCGCGCCTATTTGTGTAGAAGATCGTTCTTTTTTATCTAGGTATACTCATTCGAACACTAAAAATGAAATGCCATTATCTTTGTTCGACTCCTCCATTTAGCTGTGCAGACTTATCCAGTGGTTTGTAGTAAATCAAGAATTTAGCTTCTCTCTGCCGGATTCGCTTGCGCCTTCACAAATCTATAATTGAGCTGCTCCATTAACACAAAACAAAACAAAAGTCAGCGCCATCCAGTAAGCATCACAAGCCCAGCGCCGGAAACTGCTTATTATTATTGAGAAGCAGCCAGCGTCAGACGAAGCTGAAAACTTGAAACGGTTCGGCCGCTTCTAGACAGTCTGCAAATCTGTACTCCACGTCCGATCTCCAAAGCCTACTTGTTTAGTTTGTAAGCATGGTCAGTTATCTTTATAATAGAGAAGTACTGTGGCGCTCTCAGCGGCTTACGCGGCACTCGCCGCGCAGAGGCGTACTCGGACAGAAATCCCCAAACATTGCAGAAATCCCCAAACATTGCGGAAATGGATACGCGTTCCTTTATAGATTACGCGCCGCGTCAATTTAGCCGTATCTCTCGCGTGTTGGGCGTCGAACGTGATTCGACCTACAGATTTGCGCAGGCTTTCGTGGCGACTTCAAATGCATCGCTTCAGGTATGCGACGGCCTTTTCTTTTCTCGCAGCCGATTTGAAAACTTCCTTGGATGGCTGCAATAAGCTTATCGCTGGAACCGGAAAGTCTGGATGCAGTGCGTGTGATACGCCCTTTCGGTGTTTGTTACGCATTTCCCCCAAACATAAAAATAAACGTGTTGAGGGAAAACGGCTATAATATCGCTTTTTGTCGTCGCGTCGGCTTGCGCATTCCCCGCATAGGAGGTCTGAACCTAATGCGTATCAGATAATACTTATCGCGAAAGGGTGGGTAGCCCCAGGTAAGGTTTATCGGAGCCCGCGTTACGAGACCCTTGGGATCCGACTGAGGACAAGGCATTTGCGAAATACGAGCTGCCATCTCGGGGAGCTATACACGGCAAGGCTGTGTCTTTGTGCGGGGCAGTCAATCGGCGAAAAAGCAAGCGCCGCTCTTTGGCGCGCGTCTCTTTTTGACAGGATGCTCTGCCATTCCCAACTGCCTGGGCCACTTGTGTGCCTGATCTCTCGCTCGTGTACCCTACGTAGGCACGCGCACACTTACAGCCGCCTGCCGCATCTTTCCCGCCGCCTTTCTGCGCGCATACATTTGCGTTTCCCTTTCGCATCTATCCATCTCATTCCCGCTGCGCTGAAGGTGGGCTCTTTGATGCAAGCTTTGGTGCCCAAGTCGGCGTCCTCTTTCAATCTATCGACCCTTCGAAGCTTGTTCCTCCACGAGGAACACGAGGAACTCCACCGAGGCAAACGCAGCATAGCCCAATGTCGCGGCGTCGTGTTGCCTGTTCATCAGTGTAGGATCAGCAAGGTAACGCCGATCACTGTGTTATTCAAGCCTCGCTCACAGCCCGCATCTGAGTTGCGCAAATGGTGTATTGAGTACAATTCCGCAATGTTTGGGGATTTCCGCAATGCTTGGGGATTTCTGTCCGAGTACGCCTCTGCGCGGCGAGTGCCGCGTAAGCCGCTGAGAGCGCCACAGTACTTCTCTATTATAAAAATAACTGACCATGTTTACAAACTAAACAAGTAGGCTTTGGAGATCGGACGTGGAGTACAGATTTGCAGACTGTCTAGCAGCGGCGGAACCGTTTCAAGTTTTCAGTTTCGTCTGACGCTGGCTGCTTCTCATAATGCTAGGCAGCTTTCGGCGCTGGGCTTGTGATGCTTCCTGAATGGCGCTGACTTCGTTTTGTTTTGTGTTAATGGAGCAGCTCAATTATAGATTTGTGAAGGCGCAAGCGAATCCAGCAGAAAGAAGCTAAATTATTGATTTACTACAAACCACTGGATAAGTCTGCACAGCTAAAAGGAGGAGTCGGATAATCGCATTCCATTTTTAGTGTTCGAATGAGTATATATATCTAGGTAAAAAAGAACGATCTTCTACACAAATAAGCGCGCGCACACACACACACACACACACACACACACACACACACACACACACACACACACACACACACACACACACACACGCACGCACGCACGCGCACGCACGCACACACACACACACACACACACACGCACGCACGCACGCACACACACACACACACACACACACAAACACACACACGCACGCACGCACACACACAAAATAATGCATGCAGTAATGTGCACTTTCTTCTTTAACGTGCGCACTTAGATGATTCTCGACGTAACATTATCCAATGGTAGACATCCGGCAAGATTCCAGTTTCCGCACAGTGCGCGCTTTGTGCTTTCATTCCCGGCTATATAATTTAATTCAGCGATCTCGAGCTTGCCCACCATTTGCCTTCCGAATTCATCTTTGATACGCCTCGAAACCTTCCACTCGGGTTTAATGTCAAATGCTGCTTTGCCGTGTCTTCGCTTTTTGCTTCATCGACGTCGAGATGAAATGACGTAGCTGTGGAAGCATTCAGAGGTAAAAAATGCCTACGCGTTATTGGGTGTTCGCACATGACTGTATAGGTGTGCGATTTCAATGTCAATATATTACGCTGCATATACTGCGCTCCTCATAGGCCTTTTTTTTTCAATTAACTCGTAGAAATGGGAAAACAGTCGGTCGTCATGGCGTTGCTGTTCAAAGGGTATCACTGCCATGTGATGAAAATCAAAAGCTGTGACGTGACGTTGTATAGCTACAACGAAATCACATTTTATTTTCCTTCAACCTGTTTTAGGATAAAAATGGAGATAACTGCATTCGAGAAATTGCGTTGCGCCTTCTTTAAGCGGTTGCGGTAAACTTACATTTTGCGGCTTGTGAAGCGAAGCGTTCACTCTCTCGTGGGGTTTTGTGTGGCTGCTGTGTCTGCTCTTGGATGCAGTAGCACCTTCCAAATGAGCAAGAAACGCTTGAACACGGCCTAGTGGTTCAAGCTGTACAGATCCGCGACCACGCACTAATACGCATTTCAATGCCGCGTGCTTGTGAACCTATATGGGGCTGCTTTCGCTGTTGCTGCGACGTTCAGTGGCCACAGCTTCTGCGGTAACTAACAATTGGTTCACAAAATCAAATAGACCTATTCGTTTTTTTTTCTTGTTGTTAATGTTTTCTTTTTGTTGTTTTGCTATACCGCAGTTCAAGGAACGTTGCTCTGCTCGTGGTTCGTGTTCAGAGTTTGTAGCTGAGCGGCGTGTCACGTGGTTGTTGCCGAACTAATGATCATCAACTAATGAAATCCCGGCTCAGCTATAGTGAAGTGCTACTGTGACACATGCCATTTCGGTATGCGCTTTTCAAATTCGTTAATTCATTATTTTTAGAGCGCAGCTCTTTGGCGTCCGTTCCTGGGTTTCGCGTCGGCGTTGTCGTCGGCCTCGTAACCAGCTCCACCCCCCTTTCATCCCCCCAGCGCTAGCAGCGACCGACTGATACCGCTGGATGCCGCTGACGCCGCTAGAGAGTCAAGATAACGTGACTGCATAGAACACCGTCGCCGCCATGCAGAAAGAGGAGGAAAGGGTCCCCCCCCCCCTGGTTCTTAGCGCTGCGGAAGCGAGGGTATCATATTGTTTGTGTCGGCATCGGCGGCGTTGTCCCTGAAACCAACTCCGCAGCTGGGGTTGACTCACTATCGGCGTCAGCGGCATCAGTCAGTCGCTGCTATCTCTTCCCTCCTCCCTTTATCGTGTTGTCCGCTTGCTGCACGCGCTTCTGCCCCCATCGTTTGCCGCTGGGTGTACACGCCGCCCCCCTCCCACCCCTTCCTGCGAGTCTCCGGTTGTCAAAGCGCCGGCTCGAACTTTGAAGTTGGCGAACTGTGCGCCGCAAAGTTGCCCAACGGCTTGCTGGTAGTAGCTGCCTACTTCGCCCCTACCGCACTCACGAAAGACGTCGTGCACTTCCTGCAACTCGCATTAACCGTCCATCGATCCACACCGATGTTAGTAGTGGGGGACTTTAATGTTGACATAAAGACAAACAGCAATTTCCTAACACTTATGCGGGAGAACATCCCGTTCCTCTCGCTCGTAACGCGTCCCACGGCTGTGACAACCTCGCGAGGCACTTGTATAGATCTCGTCTTTGAGAATCAAGCATTGGTGTACCAAGTCGAACATATATCAGTCTATTTCTCCGACCACAAAGCTTCCTTCATGACTGTCAAGAACTGTTAGTGGAGTCTTTGTTAAAGGAATACGTGTGAAAAATAAAAAAAAAATTCTGTGATAGCGCATACATGTGTTGCTCGATTTCTTTGCCTCAATCTATCGAAAAGGTGAAACAGCTTATTTGCTGCGCTCAAATTTCGCATTAGGAAGTAACGTAATCGTCGGTAATTTTTTTTGCATACAAAGAGAAACAAAGATTTGTTCTAGTATTTAGATAACGCTCTCACCAACAGGCATCAGGTGCCCTTTTTCGTATACATAATCGCTCGATGCTTAAATTCCTAAAACTCCTGCGCTCTCTGCAACCACCGCTCTAGCTCATTGGCTGCCTAGCGCTGCTGAGCACATGGTCGAGTGCTCGATCCCGTCTGCGGCGGCCTCATTCTGAGGGGGGCTGAATCCAAGAACGTTCGTCTGCCGGGTACGTACTCTGGGTGCACGTTAAGAAAAGACCGAAGTGGTCAAAGTAATTATGAATACTCCACTACGGCGTGCGTTATCATTAGATCGTCGTTTTGGCGCGTAAAACCTCAGAATTATTTTTAGATATTTCAACCTGAAAGCACAGTGTTCGTTGACTCTATATTGGGAGGACATATAAAGCATGGAACTAATAATAAGGAGAGGTGTAATTAAGATGCACACGGATGTCGGTGTTTAGGCAGGAGAAAGGCTGTTGCCGAGACTCGCTTTCATTTGATATTCACGACCTGCGCACATTGCAGCAAGTGGCGTACTTGCTACCTAGTAACCCGAAGAATGCGTGATTCCTAAACAAACAGTTCACCATACGCGTTGTGCACGTGAACTGCGATGCTCTTATGTTTTGACAAATAACTGTTGTGTTGGGGAGGAGGCGGTGTGCATTTGTTCGTGCGTGTGTACGGGCGCGTGTGCTTTCCGAGAGAGAGAGAGAGAGAAACAGGCTAAAGTAGCGCGTTCCTTTCATACTTCGAGCACTGCTAATTGAGCAGAAGTAGCGGCGATCGTTATCAGACGCCATCTTGAATCGCGAAGTACCGCTAAGCCCCGAGACAAACACGCTCGACATTGATTTCGCGAGCTAAAGTTAGCGTGTCGCAGTGTTTTTCGTCGAAGTTTTGGGCCTTTTCAGTGGAAACCGAGCACCGAGTAAGCGCGACTCCGAGGCCATTGCGAAATTGATATCAAGGCTAATTGACTCGCAGCGCGCATGAGACGAAAATTTTCTCTTTATACAGATATGTAATATGCATTAGCGTACGAAAATAACCAGGACCGCTCGTATCGCTTTGCCGCATAAAACGCGTACGCGTCTGGGGCTCTTCAAATTTCATCAGTCTGACTCGCTTCACGATACTGTTACGTTTTGTAATCTTCTTCGGCTCCCACTAATCCTAATTTGGAACTTCGCTTTTAGCTTTGTACTCTTAGCACGCGTATTTACGGCGATTATTATGGAGGTTCTTTCTTTCCATTTTTTTTTCTTATTAAAGGCGTGCTTTGTTGCCTTCAATATGGCTAGCTGCGCTCCGCATTTAGCTTAATACCTTCTTCTCTTACCCGCAAAGTACACATATGGCAATTTTCTGATTAATGGTTTCATTTTCTTCGGAAAAGCTAGCGCGTGCGGCGCCAAGTTTCGAATTAATGGTGCTGCTACAGTACTTGTTTATAATGGTACGCTGACGTATAAATAGAACGCAGCTGCTTTAGAAACCGAATGTTAATGTTTACGCACCGCAGGCACATTGTAGAACGCACGTTGCACAGCGTGCTGAGAAATGCGCAGTAGTTTCGGCCGCGTGATAACAATCGTCAAAGCGTTTAAACCGCCTGGCTGAGGCTGACCCGCCGGTTTATGCGACTGTGTATAGGGGGTTTCCGTGGGTAATGATGGTTATTCTTATTTCTAATGGCATACCCTTTGAAACGGAGTGCCGACAAGTAGTCGCGTACCCTGGATTAGCTAATCACTTCTGATGCCTACTTTCTACCTTGTAAAGTTACCCGTAACTGTTGCAACCCCGGCACCGTCTCTTCCCCGCTTTGTTTTTTGACCAATGGTCTGAATGTCTTTCGCTTATGTAAAGCGCTAACGACTTAACACTGTTACACCGCGGGTGATTAGTTAGTTGGCTGCTGATGCGCACTCCCTCTTGTGCGCGCAAGTGGAAATACGTGAACCGAAAATGAAAATGTACACGATGTCCAATTACTTTAGCTGTCGTGCAACGCGTTTCCTGCGCATTACAATTCCAATGATCATGCCCTGTAGACGTCTTAACAACGCTCTACTTAATGATGCTTCGAGCTTAAAGTTGCTTCACGAATGCACCGAAGCCCTGCACTTCAAAAAGAGAATGAGAAAAACCAGACCACGCTCACAGCATTCGTGAAAGCTAGTTCTTTAATCTAGCCGCAATGGTTAGCACGAGATCGCCGATTGGATGCCCCCCTGGCCTCCTCAGCCGCAATTCGATGGGGTCGAAATGCAAGAATGGTCGTGTATTCAATAACGATGCGCGTTACAGAACCTTGAAAGGTAAAAATTTATCCGGAGCACCCTAGCACGCCGTCCCTCATATAGCCCCATTCGGCGATCGATATATATCGATCTATCAATCAATCAATCAATCAATCAATCAATCAATCAATCAATCAATCAATCAATCAATCAATCAATCAATCAATCAATCTGTCAATCAATCACTCAATTCGTTGGGCTGATCACCCGCTGCCAAATTCGCTTGCTTCAGCAACTGTTTTTATAAATGCGGCTGCTGGTATGCACAAGCGGTTCATTGTCAACTCGTCCGCGGCGCACAAAAGCGAAAAAAATAGAGGAGGCACGAGCATAAAGAAGGTCGCATCAACACCGACACTGACTTTCCGCGAAAACTTTAACCTCCAGGACGTTCCTAACGCCTCCACTCGCGTCTCCTATTTATTCATAACGCACCCAGCGGCGGTAAACGCAAGAATAATGGGGTCGGCGACAGCTCGCCGCTTATCGCTGATTTATTCATGCAGTACGCTCCAGTAGGCGCGCAGCTCTCGCGAAAAGACTGGTTGAGGCTGTGGCGTGCCTTAACTCCGGCGCCCCCATAACGCGGATGGGTTGGTTTGCCTGCCTGTGTAACTATGTTGACGTGCTGGTTAAGCGGGCAATCCCTTAACCAGCGTCTCGGCTATATGCCGAGCCTGTAAATATGTTCGCGAAACACAAGTGTGTAGGCGTGAAGAGCTGCGCCTCTGCGTTTTGTTTCTATCCGCGTTATTTCCGGCATATTCGGATGGCCGTTCCAGTGTGTTTTTGGCCGCGCAGCGAAAGTGGTGAAAGACGACTCTGAAGCTGTATTACGGGAACAACGAGTTATGGAAGTGATGATCCTGCTTCCTCATCATCGGTGAAGCCCACTCATGTGAGCGTTGCTTTTTTGGATAAACATTGCGCCGCTGCCAAAGTGCTCTGAAACGACCACCCCAATAAGCCGTAAGTTATATTTCCTACCATAATAATGAAAAGCAACAAAAGAATTTCGCGTTGCCCTTTTAAGAGAGACTCGAGTGTTGCGATGAACAGAATGTTCTTCTCCGTATGCCGTCTTTATGGCGTTCTGACGCGACGTTAAAGGCGTCAGTCGGAAGCCATAGCGTCAGTTTCGTAAGCGTGCTCGCCAAGTCGCGGTTCATATGCAAGGTCACGTATGCACGTCAAAAACACTGCGTGCAAGATAAACCCGAATGTGCTTACTGCGAGTCTTTTCTGTCTCAGTTTCCAGCAAGCAAAGCTATAACTGGGCATTGCGACGGAACATCGGCAAAGTAAAGAAAGAGAGATAGGGAAAGCTCTTTATTGAAAAACAAGGTGTGGTAACCGGCATCGGGTCGCGTGCGTGCCACTCCACAAGAAATGGAACGGAAGGGAAGTAAAGTTATAGGAAAAGGTGGGATGGAAGAATAGTAAGAGAGAAAAAAGAAATGGATCAGCTCTCGTAATTTTACCTCGTCGGCAGCAGTCCTGCAGTCGAAGCAGGTAGGTAATATTGGTAAACGTTGATGCCTAATGAAAAAAAAAACGTATATGTTTTTGATGTGGTGAAGTGTGGATGGGTTGCAGTTTAGAGAGCAAACATAGTGATGCAATAATACAAAGATTGAGAGGCGAAAGAAAAGTAGGTCGTGTGCTGTACTCAGAAGTGTGGAAAGATAGAAGTAGGGGAGAGGCAGAGAGGTTATTGGGATGAGAGTTTCCGGCTTAATACGTTTCAGTGGGCTAGGGGCAATGGAGGTTTGGAAAGAACGCAGAGGGTTAGAGAGAGCGAGATGAAAACGCAGTTAGGGACTTTCTATTAGAGGCGTTGACATAGTAGGTCGGCGGATCGCAAGAAGCGCAGTACCGCGTGCAAGAATTATAAACCTCATAATGGGTCCCGTAGATTCCGGAGAATTCTTTCTAGTCACCGAGATCCTCGTAGATCTGGTCAAACACGAAGGAGAGTGACCGTCTCTGTACACTGCTCAGTGGGCACTGCGGTGACAATGATACCCACAGCGAAATTTTATTTGTTAGGATGCCGAATATAACTACGAATCTTCACTAGTTTGCAGCCTTTCACTCATTATGCGAATAACCTTTTCTGAGCGCGTCAATCAGAAGAGAAGCAACCAAACTGAGAGAGAGGTTAGACGAGAACTTCATCGGCAGAAAGGAAAAAAAAAAACGTCGTAGTTTCGCCTGAAAGGCGAAGTGTCGATTGTGATAGCAGATTAGTAAACATCTATACGAAGTAAATATAGTGGTTTTATCGGCCGTGTCCACTTTGGGAACATTCGCTTACTAACTTAATTAACAAGCATGGTGAACATATTACACTCGGTGAGCACGGACACTCGGTCTCAAAACGCTGGTGTGTGAACAAGCGGGGCAGCAGCAGCGAGCGAAGCGACCTTCGTCCTGCCTATTGCTTCAACGTTAGAGCGGCGAGAAGACAGCGCGCACAAAGGTGTGAGCCGTCTGCATGTCCCTTTCATGATGCAGCTGTGCAAAGTACGCACTTGGCGGAGTCGAAGCCGCCCGCCTCCCTCCCTCCCTGGCTGCCTCCCCGCTTTCCTCCATGTCGCGCGTGAGGTTGAGCCGTGATTGTCAGTTCCGCTTGCGCCCGGTCACAAAATGCGCAGTTGCTGCCGGAGCACAACACCCACCCCCTTCCCTCCCTCCCATCTGCCCCGCGGCTTTTCGCGCGACGGAAGACGGCGCGTTTACTCCCCGCTTTCCTCCTTCGCGCGCGCCCGATTGAGCCGCGATTGTCGTCTTCCCTCGCGTGCTTTCGCTCGCACATACAGCACAGAAATCCAGACAAAATACGCCTGGATTTACCCCAGGCAAATATTCACCAGGCAAAAATACGCCTGGAGTGTCCGTATGATTGCTATCTCAATAATAAATGAACACACGCGACTATTTTTATTTCTTCTTTTTTTAAAAAAAAAAAGAGAATCCCCGACCAAAAGGCACCTGCTGGTTTCTCTGCAGTGAATTCTTTCAGCGGCGCTCGAGTTAGGTGTTTCCCGTGATCATTGCTACCCCGCACGCCGTTGCGGTCGCGAACAGCTGCCTAACGTACCCGCCCGTGGCAGGCGTCTTTGATGTTCCAATCAGCGCGGTGGATCGCTTTGTTTTTGTTTTTTGTTTTTTCCTCTCTTTAGGCACAGTGCGCTAGCGCGCTTTCCACAGTAGTGCGTTGTTGCTCGGCTGCATAGACTAGCACTGTAGCCTCCTTGTGTGCCTCGGATATATCCTCATAGTTCTTATTTCTCTCACTTTTTATCCTATCGCTTCCTACTTGAGGGGTTAGGCATTCTTGTAAACGCTCATTGCGTAGCCGCGTTGAGAAACCCACGGACTCGCGTCCGACGAAGCAGCGAGATTGTTTTTCCGTGCGGCAATTTAAATTATCGACCCGCTTGTACAGACTCGCATGCGAGGACGCTATACTTTTTCAGTTGTCCTTTTTCTTTTCGTTCTTTCTTTTTTCTTTCTTTAAATCTCGCGATGCGATTTTCTGGCATTTTTAGTTTCTTTTGTAAAAAAATTAAGGTTCAGGAGTTCCGGACAAATGACTTGATCTGAGATTGCCCTATCCCGTGCTCTTAAGCGAAGAGAGCTTGGAGGAAGACGGCGCCGAAGTGTAATGAGAGCGACGAGCCTTGGCAACGTGCCTGATATTTTATTTGTTTCCTGCTGTTTCTTTTTCTTTTCTTTTCACTTCTTTCTTCACTTCCTTAAGCCTCCTTCCCAGGCGTTTTCGAAGCTTCTTCCAGTATTTTTTTTTTCGTTTATCTTCGTGTTAGATCGCGTTGGAACAGGAATCTTTGCTGGATTAATCTGGTAAATTGGCTCGAGTGCTGGTCCTTGCCAGGCTTACTACGTTCGGTCCTCTTCATTTCTTTTGCTGTGGTTTTTTTTTTGCTTTTTTCATTAGCGAATGGTTTTTGTTCGTCATTTTTTTCTCGCCGTCGTCTTGTCAACAGCAGCTTTCTCAATTGCTCAGTTTTCCAATCCGGTAGAGTTCTGCTTTATTTTTTTTATCTTCCTTAAAAGGAAAGTATAAGGCGACAGAGAAAATCCATTTCCTCGGCACACGAGAATGCCGGTGGTTTTCAACAATACTTCTTCTCTCGTTTCGCCCTTCTCCCTTCTGTCTACTGGTCTCTGCAGTGTGAGCGTCAGTCTTATCATGATGAAGGGAACATAATTTTGCTCTCTTCTTTGGAACGTAGTGTTATATACAGATGAGAGCAGTGTAAAAGAGGACATTCTAATTTCCACTCAATATCCTAAGTGTTTTTCTCTTTAAGTGATCTGAAGAGAGATTCTTCAACGGAGGAGCTCCTAAACAAGCGCCAGAAAGTGCCATTCTTCATCAGTAACAGTCGTTCGAATACTGATCGGGCGCTTCCTTTCGTATCTTACCTTTCTGTATGCCGATGTGCTCAAGTAAGAGTTCCTATCGCGTAAGTTTGCTTTAAAAGATGAACCAACTTGAACAGGACGCTTCAGATAGGAACGCTAGATCTGTCTATTCATCAGAAAGCTGAGACATTGCGAAAGCGAAAATTCTCGCGGTTCCCAGACATGGGGCATTTGTACCGCCTGTGGTCTCCTGCTCTAGTTTTGTGATGCTTTCGTTTCTCTCCCCCCCCCCCTCTCTATTTCCGCGTAGTAGTGGAGTTCATACTGAACTTCGCGAAGGGAGAAGACAAACCTAACACACGAATGAGAGAGAGGTAATGAGGCATTAAATCTGCTTTGTCGTTCATGTACCGAGAGGAGAGAGCTGATCTTTTTGGGATGAATTCGGTAGGGACACTGCTTAAAGCCTGCGTGTGTGTGTGTGTATATATATATATATATATATATATATTTCTATGCATACATAAGTATACTGTGCTGATCCGCCTATTATATATACACTCTACGGGACGCGGTGTCACAGCTTGCATGGAGATAAAGAAGAGCTAAAATATCAAACTGATTTCTTCTCTCTCTCTCTCTGTATCTCTCTGGTTTGTTTTCCCTTTTCACGGAATGAAAACGAAATTGCATCAAACTGAGGAGCGGCGCAGATTGGCACTAACGGGATTGCTGTGTGGAGTGCATTCCGAGCCCTCATTCTTTTTTTCCCGTCTCGCTTTGTTTAAAGCCGGGCACTGTGAAGAGGATTCACTGTCGTGTCTCCATTCTTTTTTTTACTTCTTCTTTATTTTATTTTCTCTTCTATTCTATTCACCAAAATGGCCTTGTGTATTCTTTCTTCGTTCTTTTCATTCTCTCGCCACGATGAGCTGCTATGCTGCGAGACCCTTTTTCGGGGAGCAAGAAGAAGATAATCTACGGGCATCGCCAAACTCGGGATGCTCTGAATGAGTCGCTATAGCGGCCCTCGAGTGGCACAGAAGCGAAAAACTCATTACTCTTCTCGGTCACCTGTTGTTTGCACCGTGCGCTTTTCCTCGGATTCTTTCTCGCAAAATGCTTGAGTTCTTTGTTGTGCGCGTCCCTCTTTCAGGTAACAGGAATCAGTTTGCCCGATTGCCCGGTTCTCGATGCCGCTGTCTAATTTTTTTTTTTTTACCCAATTCGCTGCTGTTTTACAAAAAAAAACACTGTGTTGCTCTTTCGTGCAGAACGCGAAGCTTCGAGCACCCGTTTTCGGAGTTATTGTGGTTACGCAGTTCTGAGCTGCAACGCAAAGAGCTTCCTTTTCTGGGTAGTGCTTAGTGTTGCTGTTTTTGGTGGTTATCATGCAGGTGCAGCGTTATTCTAACGCGGTTTGATAGTGTAAACACCGCGTGTGTAACCCAGCCTTGAAAAGGGCGACGCAATCGTAACGTTAATCGTGTTTTTTTTGTTTTAATTCCTGGTAGCATAGAATATCAAGAACGGGTTGAGCGCATTGAGCTTTCCTGCCTCCACATTACTAGGAAGCACGGAGAGCTTTATTGAATCCCGAGTTTGTTCCCGATATGATTGCGTCTAACTATGTATACTGTAGGGACGCCTACATGTCCAGTAACTCGCAGTCTGCGTTCGTTTGTGCTGCTTTGTCTTTTGCTTACTTGTCTGATGGGCTTTTTCTGTCCTTCTTACGCTCGCGACTATGTGGCAGCGTTTACGGGTGTGCACTAAGATGTCCTTTTTACTTATATTGATGTTATTACCTCGCATTGTCCTTGTTTTTTTTCTCGTGGGGGAATTTGAACAACGTGAACCACGCTGCTTTTAGCCTGTGCATCTGTACTCCGGCTAACCACACATACGAACCTGATTAGAGCTTTTCCCTTTATCGCGGATACCAGACGCAGAACGGTGCGCTACGATCAATCTTCGATATAGGTACAGCAGCGCTCAGGAAACGCAATGAGAGAGATAAAAGGGATAAGGGTATGACAAACACGTTATACCGAGTGAGCCCGGTAGTCTACCCTGCACTGGGAAAGAGGGAATGGGGATTGAAAGACATATAAGAAGCATAGCGGATCAGAGATACGTGCACACAGTCGCAGTGAAGCGTTCATCGTTCAGTTCGTCACTAGCTGTGATATAGGGTAGCCTGTATGTTGGCTTTCGCTTCATCACTATGAAAACATATGCGCACATGATGATGATGATGCCAAATCAGTTCTGCAAAAGCCCACAAGGCGGAAGAAAGTACGTGAAAGGGAAAACTTGTCACTGACCAATTTTTTCAACTGCAAACATTTCGTTCTAGGGAAAAACATTTCTTTCTAGACATTGTGGCGCATTTCTTGCGCTACAGTGCAGGTGCATGACAATTCTTCTTGTTCATGATGATGATGATGGTGAGAGCGCTGGCGGCGGTGACGGTGGCATGATGCTGCAGGGAGGTCCTATGGTGCAGCTTGACGACTTCGAACGTCTCTAAAACAAAACAAAAATCGATTTCAAATTTTGCGGTGTGGACTTTGGTGGGGACAAGGAGACTAGAAAACGTTTCCTGCGACATTTGGACGGTTGTTTGAATCCGCGAGACTCTCGAAGAGCGCTCACCTCTCCATACCACACCGATGCGCCGTGACTACCCTGTCACCGACGTCAACACTACACAACGCGAACGCGAAAGCCGTATTTCAGAGCGGCATCCCTGTGCACTGAAGGAAGGAAAGAAGGAAAAAGTGTAGAAGGAGAGGCAGGGAGGTTAACCAGTTGAGCTTAACCGGTTTGCTACCCTACACATGGCAGTGGGATGGGGGATGAAAGATGGGGAAGAGAGGGAGCACATAGTTCACATAGTTCACATGGTTCACATAGTTCATATGGTGCACAAGTTCAGTGCACAGGACGATGTGTGTCCTGTGCACTGAACTTATACGTTGCTCTCACGTCGCTGGCGTGTAAGCCAAGCCAGTGTGGACGACGTAGTCGTTGGATACGCGTGCATCTGTATCACGCAATTCTAGGCTCACTCCACTACACAAGAGCGGCCATGATGGCACTGGCAGCACGCTGGCTCAGTTTTTCGAGGAGCTTTCGCGCGGGCACGTGCTTTCACGCAAGCTTTGGCAATATTCTCGGTTTTGTGGTGGTGTACGATAAAATAAAATGAAAGGGAAACGAGTCCTGACCCTCGTAAGCCGACACCTCGTTAGTGCCGAGCCGGTGTTTGCGTATCGGTGTCTAAACGAAGCTGCGGAAAAGAGGATCAAGTGTGGCTACAAAACGACGACGGCAATTGCACTCTCTCTCTCTCTCTCTCTCTCTCTCTCTCTCTCTCTCTCTCTCTCTCTCTCTGCGCTTACAGCTAGGTACCTCTGCACCACATCATTATAGCCTTGAGCGTTTTTCTGCGTTTGTCGCAGTTTTGCTGTAAAACCAAATTAGAAGTGCTAAAGTGCTACACTGTGCTCTTTCCCCACTGCTGAGTCTACTCCTTTAGGCTTATCTTTGGAAAAAGAAAAAAAAAGGCTCATAGTGGAATGCCCTTTTTTTCCCTTGCGTATCAGAGCAATGTCGATCGATCTCGCAGCATCATTAAAGCGCGTCAAGCGACCTTGTATACGATGCTACGGCCACTACTCGCTTTAGATGCGGTTTCGTAACTGTCGCCATAGCTCCCGCGTAGTCTGCGTTGCGTGGCCTCCGCATTATATGAGCTACTTTGCCGTTTGGTCAATGCCCTCTCGTTTCCCTGCGAAGACATGCAGGGAAATTGGAGTTCTATATATATTGAACTTTCTTTTATTCGTTTCGGCTTAGTTTGCTCTGCGCGAGAACGTCATGAGCGGCTTTCCTTTGTGTGCTCGTCAAACTAACGATCCAGTTTCAACATTGTCACGATGCTTCGAAGTAAGAGATATCAAAGGCTGACAAGCATTCGCAGTATGAACTGAATATATAGACTGTCTCCGAACAACTAGTTTCTTCTTCTGCTGCTTTTAACGGACATTCTGCGGTCTTGTTGCTTTTTTTAAACAATATTTTAATTCGAATTCGTGAAACTGATTTAACTGTAACCGTAGCCCCGAGATACCGCTTTAGTTCACTGTCATTTTGTCAGCCTCTTTTCCAAACCAGGTAGAGAAGCTACATCTATCTATCGTTCTTTTTTCTTTACACTGTTTTCCCTTGGGGTTTCTTTAAATCCAACCAGTGCGCTCGAGCACCCGTTCGCCAAACCTTTACTGTCTTTGAACTGCTTTTCTCGGCTGTCCATTCGTCTTACTTTTTCGCACTACTTCGCCTCCTCTTCAGTACCGACTAGTTTCCGTCTGACATCTGCATTCGGTTCGCGGCACTGAAAGTATGTTCCGTTCTCCTCGGTGCTTCAAGAAACATGCCAAAAACAACCTAAGAAAGCAGCTTATTCGCTCTCCAGTGGCAACCGTAACACATTGGTAACGCCCACATCTTTGAGCGGGCCAGAAAAGTCTTCTTGAAGATACCATGTCGAGTGGCCAGCTTTTGGGCTTGCGCTGCGTGAGCCACCGGAACGAATTTAATACTCCTGGCTCTGCCACTCTGCCTGTCTTTGTGTAATTTGTATTTTCTTCCTTTTCCTCGTTATATGTTATTTTTACGCTGTAAGTTCAATGAAATCTTTCCTTTATTTGTATTGCGTTTATATGTCGTGTTTTGGGATGCTTTTACAACTATTTATTTTTTTAAATAACAGCTCACAGACTTTACTTAA
Organism: Dermacentor albipictus; assembly: GCF_038994185.2. Lineage (NCBI taxonomy): Eukaryota > Metazoa > Arthropoda > Arachnida > Ixodida > Ixodidae > Dermacentor > Dermacentor albipictus. Next base: position 172,919,894 of record NC_091822.1, read on the forward strand.
CCTTTCTTACTCCACCTCCTTTTTTTTTCTATCTAAGCCCTGTACACTTTCGTCGTCACCTACCATCACACCACGAGCTCTATGTGCGGTTTGTAAATGCGTGCGAGTGTTTCTTTTGTCATCTGCTACGTCCAGATCATTCTACTACACTTTTTTCTTGTCTTCCTTGTTTGTGTTTATTCATTTCTTTTCTCTCTACTTCATTTCCTTCTCTGTGTTATATATATGTGCTATTGAACGGCGTACTATTTCTTGCCGAAATCATTCCTTCATGTTTTTGTTTTCTTTTCCGTGCGGGTGTTCAATAAGTGTGTGGCGAGTGCTTCCGACGTCCAGAGGAGGTTATCCGCCCAACAACCCAGCCGTACGGAGGACGTCTCCATGACGCCGTCCCATTAGGAAATATAAGCACTCGAAGCTGTTCTCGAAGCCGCTTTTGGCGCCAGTTGCTGTGCTGTTCCAACGCGCCTGTAACGTGTTTCCTCTTTCCTGGCAACGGCCCGACTCTCGCGGAGAGCGCACTGCCGCGCCTCTGACTTTCTCGCCTCCGTAGTTGTCCCCGTTTGCTTGTGAGTTCTTTTCACCTGCAATATTTTCTTTCGTTTCTTTTCTTTTTTCTTTCTTCAGGCGAAGTTCAATAGCTTTACTTGCCTTCGGAATTTCTTTCTTTCTTTCTTTCTTTCTTTCTTTCTTTCTTTCCTTCTTTCTTTCTTTCTTTCTTTCTTTCTTTCTTCCTTTCTTTCTTTCTTTCGTTCTTTTCATTTAATTTATTTTCTTGAAGTTACCAGGAATCCCCGAGCTTCCTCAAGGTTGTTATTTTGCGGGTAATTGAAATTAGGAGAGATAGGAGGGGAAGTCAACGGGGATAGCAAGCATCCGTGCGCAACTTGGGCTTACCCGGATCGGCCGCTACTGTGTTGATTCATTCGTTAAACTCCGAGGCGATGGACTGTGCCTCACTGGCGTGGTCGGCGTTGGTTCAGCGGCTTTTAGTCCACTTCCCCACTTCATCTGACAGTCTCCATCACTTCTCTTCCCGTCTCAGCTTAGATCTGGGTTCGCTGTACAAGCGCAAAATCGACATACCCCCCCCCCCCCCCCCCCTTTCACTTTATTCATTTAGCTTTCGTTCGGTTGGCGCTATCCGCGTGATTACACGGACCATGATATTTCATTCGTTTTGTCGCTTTCTCTTTCTCTCTTCGGGTATTGGCGTTCCTTTCTCGAGCTTTCGTGCCACGCTTTATCACTTTCCTGTCCCCGAGAGATCGCTCTACGCATGCGCGCGATTTCGTTGTCAGCAGCAGGCGCTGCGCCGTATTTGGGACGAAAGGCACTGTGTCTGCGCACTGGAGGTAAAGGCTGCACCCGCCGTGGTTGCTCAGTGGCTATGGTGTTGGGCTGCTGAGCACGAGGTCGCGGGATCGAATTCCGGCCACGGCGGCCGCATTTCGATGGGGGCGAAATGCGGAAACGCCCGTGTGCTTAGATTTAGGTGCACGTTAAAGAACCCCAGGTGGTCTAAATTTCCGGAGTCCTCCACTACGGCGTGCCTCATAATCAGAAAGTGGTTTTGGCACGTAATACCCCATAATTTAATTTTTTTTTTTGAGGTAAAGGCTGCAGCTTAAACGGTGATCGTGCTGGCATATATACAGCCACTTGAGACGCGAACGTAAGAGCTTTTAAAGAGCGGAGAGCTGGCGTCGCGTTTTAACATGACCTTTACTTTATCTTTTGTGTTGCATGACTGCGCCTTTTCTCCTAAGTTCTCAACCCGAACAAGTTCGCCCTTATTGATGCTTTTTTTCATTTTTGGTCCCAATAACTGCGGCCGCCCTACCTCCCTCCTCTCCTGAAATATACAGGCAATAGAAAAAATAAATTAAAGATGACGTTAAAGCGCGATGCCAGCTCTTCCTTTTTTAAAAGCTCTTACGTTCGCGTCTCAAGCGGCTGGTGAGATTACGTAACGCTGAGCCTTTCCAAAGGGGTGCCGTGTTTCAAAGACCGCCTCGCAATCAATTTCAGTGTGATAGGGTGATACGAAGAAAACAGGGGTAAAGAAAGCATACACTGAAGCAGAAGCGAAGGAAACACAGCAACACGGGAGAAAAACGAGTGTTTTCAATATCACATATGAAAGGGATCCGCTTGTACAGTTAGTTCGGGAACGGAGCGCGACCGTAATCAGCGGACTGTCGGTTTTTATCTTGCCATTTTATTGTGTTCCTGTCCGAACAATGTATCGACTTGTTTTCGTTGCATAGTAATTATAAAACCTTCCTCCGCCTTAACGATGGGCAAATATAATTGAGCGCTGGTCATTGCGAAAGCTCGGTGAGCCTCTCAAGTGGTTCGAAGTTTCCGAAAAGCGCTTCAGATTTTTGGGAACTCCTTACTCCAGCGTGGATTGTTTTACAGCGAAGCTGCATATGGCTAAGGTTCCATGTATTACATGTTTGTGCGGCAACAATAAAAAAAAATAGGAGCGTGGGCTTGGCCGACTCGCGGCGGAGGTGAAGGAGGCTTCAAGCACTCCGCCTATAATAATAATAATAATAATAATAATAATAATAATAATAATAATAATAATAATAATAATAATAATAATAAATGCATTGTCGCAAATCGATTAAAAATTTGAATATGGGGTTTTACGTGCCAAAACCACATTCGGATTATGAGGCACGCCGTAGTAGAGGACTCCGGAAATTTCGACCACCTGGGGTTCTTTAACGTGCACCTAAATCTAAGTACACGGGTGTTTTTGCATTTCGCCCCCATCGGAATGCGGCCGCCGTGGCCGGGATTCGATCCCGCGACCTCGTGCTCAGCAGCCGAAGACCGTAGCCACTCAGCAACCATGGCGGGTTTCGAAAATCGATGGGTATACTGTAATGATTTGTGAACAGCACGTGAGCTCAGGAGCAAGAGGCATTTCCATACACGCAAAGGACAGAATGTACTACAACCATACACCCTTGACTCGCAAGAGGACAACGCCACCGACTGTGGGGGTCTCTGTGCCGTAGAAATGAAAGATGGAATTGTGATGTCACACCTCCAGACACGCCCAAGTGGGATATTGAGATGTTCATGACCACGCACTTTGCATGGTTTAGCCGTCATGGCATTATCCCTATGATCATCATTGGATAGTTTAACGTGGTGTTTTCAAAATAATAATAATATTTGAGGTTTTACGTGCCAAAACCACTTTCTGATTATGAGGTACGCCGTAGTGGAGGACTCCGGAAATTTTGACCACCTGGGGTTCTTTAACGTGCACCTAAATCTAAGCACACGGGTGTTTTCGCATTTCGCCTCCATCGAAATGCGGCCGCCGTGGCCGGGATTCGATCCCGCGACCTCGTGCTCAGCAGCCCAACACCATAGCCACTGAGCAACCACAGCGGGTTGGTTTTTTTCAAAACCAGGCAACAAATGGTTTGCGCAGTTTGTGCTAGAAGAGTTTGGTTTGAAGGGCCACACCAATCCAAGCCAGTCGACAACGGTCGTGTATTTATTTAGCTTCGGCCAAGATTCTGTCTAAGGTTGTAACCGAACCAATCAGTGTATATATCATACTAATCGCAACGATATCATCACTACCATTACCAAATGATGAAAATGAATACAGGTGCCCTTGTCTACTAAAGCTGTGTGATGTGCTACAGCTTCGCCGGTCATCCACTTTCACAGTGAAATGGCTCCTTTTCTTTTTTTTCGTCGTCACCGCTTTTGGCATTCAAGTATTCTCGTTCGCGCTCTTGATTGGCCTTTGGGCTTCAGTGGCTTGTACTAAACCGACCCTCAGAATTGGCGCGTTGTGCAACACTATACAAGTGGCTCCATATACCCGGTCAGTGAGGAGAGGCGCACCACGTGATTCTACGTCACCCAAAAGACAAGAAGCTCAAAAGTGACGAGGGGCTGCCAGGAAAGTCAAGCAACGCGAAGCTCAGCTTTCTTCGACAATCTTCTTCCATGGTTCTTTCCTAACGTTTTCCAACTATTGATTTAGACCAATGCTGCTCATTTTGATCTCGCTAGAAAATGTTCCATTATGTGTCGTTTAAGGTTAAATTCGTCTCAAAGCCGTGCGTTTTAACCTAGAGGACAGCGTGTTAGAAAGCGCAACTCAAGGAATTATATTTGGAAAACACTCCTTACTGCGCCTTACTGGCGTGTTTAATTAACTAGATGTAACCACTCAGTAATAACACTTCGTCACCGCAGGGAACGTATGCCAGCGTTCTCAAATCCGCGTAACCGTGTCCTTGGTGCTGTACCACTTCATGCTCCAATTCTAACGGCCCAAAGAGTCACAGAGCACCACGAAATGGCTCGGCTACAGTCGGGGACGATTTCAAACACTCCGAAACGTGCGTTAGCGTTACAGCATTTGTTTAGTAGACAATGTATATATATATATATATATATATATATATATATATATATATATATATATATATATATATATATATATATATATATATATATATATATATATATATATATATACGTTTTCGCAATATATGCAGTCGCTTCGACGATGCACATTGAGCGCGTTTCAAGGCGCATGTCCTTGCAATTCAAGTAACACCAACAAAGAACTTCGTCCTGTAAGCCACCAAAATTTCTGTTCTTTGTTTTCTTGTCTTTTTTGCCGTTTATAACGCGGATGGGGCAACTCAAATGCACACTATAACGCTAGCGCGTCTTTCAGCGTTCACGTGTGCCGTTTAAATTGCTGCGTGAAGCGTTTCCAGAGGAGTGACTGCTTCTGACGCACGCGAATGACCAAAGCGTCGAGATAAATAAGGGGCATCGCAGGTAGTTTTCTCTTTCCTTTCCTTTCCTTTTCGTTTCTTTTCTGTCTTTTTTTTTTCTCGACACTACGCACAAGGACCAGCCTTTCAAGCTGGGTGCGCGCGATCGTTTGAAACGGGCGTTTTAGTTCACTGTCCTTTTTAATAACACTGAATTTCGTTCAAAACGCTGGAGGGAGAGGCGGTGTATCGAACGAAGCGCTTTAGGACGCTGCCTATTGTCCCCCTTTTAGCGTACTAAATCGATCACATATGCCCCTGTAAAGGGTGCTTTTCCTTTATAACGGCCTTTCTGTGGCGGAGCCGAACGCAATGTTTGTGGTATTGCGCAATTTTTGTATGATCACATTTGTGAAACCGTGAAACAGCATCGTAATAGCTAACTATACTCGTATCTGAGCTTACCTTAATCTTTGTCGCAAGGCTATATAGAGTGAAATTTTCAGTTCTTTTAGCCGATTGCGCCGTCTAAGTCCTTGTTTTACGCTGCACCGTTTGCTTCTAATCCCTATCTTCTTCTCCTCTTCAACTCTTTTCATTCCCTCAAGCGTTGAGCCCTCTCGGTGGCATTTGTCAGCTTGCTTTCTCCCCGTTTCCTTTGTGTGCTTGTACGTTTCCAATAATAATAATAATAATAATAATAATAATAATAATAATAATAATAATAATAATAATAATAATAATAATAATAATAATCGCTATGTCTATTGCAGCAAACCCGGTGCCGTCGCGTTCGCTGTACGTGGTTTTTTCGCTTCTGTCCTGTCTTTAATCTGCATCTGCTAGTTTGTAGCTAATGCCTTTGCCACATGAAGTCGACAGCTAGCCGAGTTTGTGCTGCTGTCGCTAACACGCTAAAATAATTTTGAACATAAACACGAGAAGATCGGGTGTCAGAAGAAGTCGCGCTAAAAGATCCCTATCCCTAAAGAACCTTGCAAAACTATCAATACTTGTCTTGCGAGAAAAAGTTTATTGAGCACAGCAGAGTAGACGAGCGCTATTCGAGCTAAGTGTATGCAGGCAATATGTGGCCGTGGCCTTCTTCGTTTCCCATTCGCTCTTATTTTGCGCTATATTTCGGAACAATAAATTAAAAGATTTGATGGGGCGAGCGAACGAATAAAGCGATGCGCTTGCGAGGAAGCCTGAGAGACGTCGTCTACCGCCTGCGTCGTAACGCCTAAGATAAATCGAAACTACGTTCTTCCACCAGCCTTTCCCAAAACGCCGCTAGCTTTGAGCCGACTTCGCACCAACCTAGCGAGTTTGTATCCTAAAGAGATCTGAAAAACGTAAAGAAAAACCGACATTAACCAGACGACACTTCAAACTGTCTCATTTTTCTTTTCATTTATTATGTCGTGCACAGCTATAAAAAAGAAGCACGCAACCACAGCAAAGAAGTTACGGGCCGTGCGGAATAGGGAACAAAGCCACCGGGCCCACCCGTGGCGGAGCAGAGATAAAAGGGCGCATCCGATTGTAAACGATGGTCAGGGATTGGCGGTGGGGCTATATTCGGTGCCCGTTTCTCTCCTTTCTTAATCTGTTTGTTCGCTGCCGTTGTAGATCCCAAGACCTCCCCCCCCCCTCCAACCCTCCCTCCCCTCACGCACACACATATATACACGCACCACGCCTTTTTTTTTTCGTTCGCTCTTTCGCTCGAGTGGCAACGTTACTTCCGGCGTCGCAGACAAATCGCAGCGGCCGGAGGGGGGGGGGGGGGGGGCTGCTGTTCGATACTGGCTTCTGCGAACGGCGCTGCTCGGGGCATACCACGGCTCGGAGAGGACGTTGTAAAAGCGCGGCCTTGGAAGGCAAAAAAAAAAATAACGATGGCACTAGTACGAAGACAGCAAAGGCAAGGAAACCGAGCCAGACTATAGGCTCCTCGGCGCTGGGTGGTGGAGCGAGACAAACAACGTTTCGCGGGGGGGCGGCGACGCAGCAGTGCGGCGGACGCAAGTATGAACGAGAGCGGAACCGCCATTTAATTTCGAATCCCCGACTGGGCTGCTTTCCGGTTCCCTATCTCCCTTTCTTCCTTTCTGTCCCCCCCCCCCTCTCTCTCTCTGTTTCGTGATCCATCTGCCCTCGCCTTTCACATCACTCCATCGTTGCCTTGGCGGCTGGCGTCGGCGTCGTCGCGAAGCCGCCTTTCGGAAATAAATACAGAGATAACGCTAGCGAGTAAGTGGAATGGGAGAGGAGGAAAGGGGGAGGAATGAGGAAAGGAAGACAAGGGGGTGACATGGCGGGAGAAAGAGCTTCGACTCCCCAAGCGAAAGTGGCCGGAGCTTGCTGTTTACGGGGAGAGGAGGCTGCGGAGTCGGAATGGCAAAGCGACTATATACACAACAAACGCGCACGCGTACATTTCCTCTCTTCTTCTTCTTCTTTTTTTTTCGCTATCTCCCTCTTTTTAGCTCTCCTCCCTTTATCTTCGCCCTTCGTTCTGCTCGGTGACCTCGTTCTGAGCTTGTGGCATTTTTCGAGCCTTATCGGTGCTTTATTTCTGAGCCGCCAGAGACGGAGATCGGTGTGGAGCGCCTCTGCGCGTCGACTGGGCTTACTTTTGTCTTTGTGTGTGTCAGTATAGACTACGCTCCGTTTCCCGTCATTATTTTGTTGCGCCACGTAGCGCGATGCTTTCTATCTTTCTCTTTCTCTCTATATCTGTTTATTCTTTTTTTTTCTGTGCGTCAAAGGTGGTAATAATGGCCGTGGGGCGTGGCGGGCCCCAGTCGCCGCATCATGTCGCCAGATAAGCGTCGCCGGCTGCGTGGAGACAAACGTCTGGGAAGGCGTTGTAAAAGGGGCACGTTTATTACGCCCTTAGGTCGCAATCAAAGGGCTCTCGCCTCGTCGCCTTTCCTCGTCGCTGTCCCGGCTATGCGTATGGACGATGCACAAGAGGGAGGCGAGGAGACGTTAGCGTCATTCCCGTCTTGTCAGCGTTCTAGTGTTCATTGTCTTGCACGAGTATCTCCTTGTTTGCACGCACCCTCCTGCACAGATAGAGTCGTGATGAAATAGAAAAAAAAATGCACAACGCTATTTTTTTGTTATTCCATTCGTTATCGTTTGCATTAACGGTGAATGACGCGGGGAACTTAACGTCAAACGGGTTGTCGTTTCAACTTTATCTTTGTTCCATATTGATGATTCCCTTGATACAGTTATATATATATATATATATATATATATATATATATATATATATATATATATATATATATATATATATATATGGGGGGAGAGGGAAAGAGAGAGAGAAGAGGAGTGTGGTAGTAGTAGTTTCTTTTCTATTTCGTCATTCCCAAATCTATTTGTTTGGCGCTATCTGCAACTTATTTACAGTCGGATTAGCAATTAAAATGACGGGAACCGAGACTCTATTTTTGTTGTTTACAACAACTTGAAGACGACAGACAAGGAATCCCATGAAAGCAATATACAAATCATGGATAAAAGTTAATTAGCAACGAACGAAAAAGACAACTCACCGCCGGTTGGAGCCGAACCCACATCTTGCTCATTACGCGTGTTATGCTATACCCGTGCGCTCTCTTTTGTTATCTATACGTGTATGTGTACGCGATCTAGCCGTTGGAGTGTTAACCAGCGCCACACATAATCATAGTGGTGGACGGAGGCTCACGTGTTTCGGAGTGTTTCATTGAAGCTGCCCTTTTGTTTACGCAACAGTATTGGGCAGACTTATTTATTTATTTATTTATTTAGTTAGTTAGTTAGTTAGTTAGTTAGTTAGTTAGTTAGTTAGTTAGTTAGTTAGTTAGTTAGTTAGTTAGTTAGTTAGTTAGTTAGTTAGTTAGTTAGTTAGTTAGTTAGTTAGTTAGTTAGTTCTAAATATATTTCGTCTACGGCTGTCGCAGCCGTACCTTTATATGACAGGTGCCAGCGGGAAGCGCACGAAAGTGATGTTGGTAAGCGTTCTCCTTAATTTGTTAACTATGTTTGACTAGTTTTCTCTGCTGCCTTGCAAACATGTTGTCGCTGTAACTTTGTCTCTTAAATTGTTCAAGCCCCGCTTTGTTTAAGTTAGTCGTGTAGCTCATTTTTTATTACCTTACGCAAATGTTCCGACCTGTAAAGGCATTTGGTGTTTCTCTTAACAGCACGAGAGCAGTGCTGGAAGCCCAGATCGAAAGGAGCGGACGTACGCGACGTACGCGGCGAGCAATGATGAAACGCGTAGCGGCTGATACAAACGCATCTCATTAAAGGCGCTCAATCAGTGCGTGTGTTCAGGCACGCGAATCGCATCTCCGCCGGGCTCACGTCTTACTTATCCGCGACAACGCGTGCGGCAAACTGCAGGAATACGTGGGTTCCTCCGGTGAAGTATTATATGCATGTCTACGTGGTGCGTGTCAATGCGGACACTCGCGCGTGTCTACGGCTTCGGAGAAGAGCCCGTAAATTTCGAACACTTGCGCCTAATCATTATGCGTGTACACGTACTGCCTGGCGCCTGTCCCACGTATTCGATGTGTTGGCGCACACAGCTATACGCGGGCCGAGTACATGCACCGTCGGACCGGAATGAAACGTCAAGAGGAAGGAATCGGCGAGAACACTTCTTACGCGTGATTTGTCGGTTGTGTGCAAATACAGACAAACTAGACGTAAACTGCATAGGAAAGTAAAAGTAGTAGTAGTAGTAGTAGTAGTAGTAGTAGTAGTAGTAGTAGTAGTAGTAGTAGTAGTAGTAGTAGTAGTAGTGGTGGTGGTGGTGGTGGTGGTGGTGGTGGTAATGCAGCTGGTCCTGTTATGTGAACTGCGAGCGTACCACCGAGTGTGCCGCGCCGCGCTTCTAGGTCCGTATTCACAAAAAGCTCATTGTGCTACAAGTGCTAGTAAGAACATATTCCAGCCAATCGTGACGTTGGACATATTATTAGCGAAGGTGACGGTCTTGTGGCAAGGAGCACTTACGAACGAAAACCTTTTTGATTTTTTTCCCTAGTCTTTGCTCTATAGCTGCACCTTCAGGTCGGCCCGCTGTTATGTATGTTTTTTTTTCCTTCACATCTCTTTCTGGCTGAGGTTTATATTTGACGTTTGTGGAATGCCCGTACCCATTCGGGGTCTCTTTTCTTACGCTCACGTCAGCTCTTCCGGTTACACTATCACGATTTCGCCGCTCGCGGTGACACCTGTTTCCGTCGAGCGCCGGGGCCAACGCACGATAGGACGAGACACTCTTGATTGGTCCGGGCTCTTTTGTCGGTATGACAGGCCATTACATAGTTCGACGCCTCTGTCATCTCTTTCAGGCAGGCCGATGAAGTTCGTAGAGGTTTACCGGCACTGCTGTTCTCGATTACTACGTGCCGTCGCTTTCCGTATCGTATCCATGGGTCGACTCTGCACCCGAGGGCTTCCTTTCATGTATTTCTTTCTCACTCTGTCTTCTTCGTTTTCTTCTCGCTCACTTTCTTGTCCGTACATTTAGCCAATCACTCTTGTCGCCTCTACTCCGGGTTATCGGATACTTTACCGTCGTCTCGGGAATCCGCTCCTTTCTCCTCTTCTCTGACTCGATTCCTGGTCTCTTCCCTCTGGAGTAGGCAATGAGGCAAGAACATGCACTGGAGAACGCCACATCGACATGACGTACTGGCCCGACAACTCAAGCTTGCTTAGCCGCTGGTCTCAACGTTTGCAGACGTCCGGGCAAGCCCCCAAGAGAGGAAGACGCGTCTCTGGCAATGCAAGCGAGAACGGTTTGGAAGGGCGAGAAAGGGAGGAGCAGACTGAGAAGGTAAATATAAATGGACAGGCGGCAGGGAGGTAATCGAAAAAGGCGGCCTGTCCACCCACAGCCACCCGCGCACAATGACAAAGATGCGAAGGTGCGCGCGAAGAAGAGAGTTAGCTGTTTCGAGAAAGTGCCAGGAACCTCCCCTTGGCCTTGCCCGTGACAGCAGCGGCCGGGGAATGGGGGCTTCGTTCCTATTAGAAGCGTGCAGCATTGCCCAGACTGAAGTTCAGGTGAGAGTATCGACGGCCAAGCTCACGAAACGTATAATTATAGATCGTATTCAGGGGTTCCATAGCGCAAGACATTGGGGTATGAATAGGCTTGCAAGAAAAAGAGCGACTGGTGCAATCTAGCAGACAAAAGAAGCAGTTTTACTTATGCCACAAACCAAGAAGCAGACAAGAACTAACACTATGGATGTTCCATTGTCGGGAATTTTCCTCTCTTTCTCTCTCTCTATCTCTCTCTTGCTTTTTTTTTCGTGTTTCTGCGATTGGAGAAGCGCCACGCCCGCCGAACTCACCCAACATTGTTGCGCGAAATAAGCGGGCAGAAGTTGTCTAGCCGTTTCTCTCTTTACCCATGCCGCTGGTAAATACACGTAGGCAACCAGCCTGTGGTAAAGTCTTAACCACAGAAACCTTACTCAAGCAAGCACGTGTTAGGATTGGAAGTCGCCTTGCCACTGGTATCGTTGGCTCCCCAGCTACGTTCATTGGCCATAGCGTGAATACCGTCCAATCACCGGTCGCTTATCGTCCTCAGATCCGAAGACAGGTCTTTGATATAATGGGTTTTGCAGTCCGTTCTTATTACCGACAAGTATGTTAGGAACATGAAAAAAATTGTTTGTTTAACTACAAGGATAGATGCTGAAAGTTGCATGTTTGTATACGTGGACAAAGTAACCATCTCTCCGCGTTTCTTTGCCAAAACACAAAGGTGAAGACGCAAAATCGGTTCATTCGTTCACATGTTGTAGCTACATCCTGCTTTTTTTTTTTTGTCAATGTCATATCGTGGTACCCCGAGCACCTTTAACGGGTGCTTTCCGTAGTCCAGCTGTGAGGACACGTCAGTTTATATCAAATTAATATAAGTTTTCTTGAAAGCTGACGTCAAGAATATGACGACAAGATAACTTCCATACAGTTCCGCACGCACCTGGCAACCCCATAACCGGAATGGATATTTTACGTAATTCGTTCCGAGGCAAACTTGAAAAGAAGTGAGGGCGATGTTTATTATAGTTGTGTGAACAGGGTTCTCACGAGGATGTACAAACGAAGTCCTTCGTGAACTCGTCGTTCGATTGGATGACGCGGGTGCTAGCGTTCCCAACGCTGCACCATATTAGGGAGAAAAAGTACGGACAGGAAGCGAGAAAGAGAGAGATGAAGTTGGATGAGAGGGGGGGGGGGGGGGGGGGGCAGACGCTGGTAAAGCCTGTCTTGTCCCGTGGACCATGATAGAAGCGAAGGAACGCGCGCTGATCCTGGTTTCCTCGAGGGGTCTTCCCTCCTTTTGTGCTTCGCATCGTGTGCGCCTCTGAGCGGCTGTTTGTTGGTTATTGGATCTTTCTCTCTTCTCTCTATTAGTCTGTCGGCTCGGTAAAAGCGGCAGCCTCGCGATATTTTGCCCGCCACACTTCGTCCTTATTTTTTTTTTGTCCTTCCTTTTCTCACTTATCGTTCTAACCTCTTTTCAAGGAAATGCCCACCAGTGCCACGTGCCTCGCTTCTCGGGTTTCTCGCCGTCCACTATTTTGTCTTTCTACGGGGTAAGGCCGCATTTCTTCTTAGTGCAGCTGCTTTCAGAAAAAAAGAAACGGCAAATTAAGCGATGGACGAATACTCGGTGCGGACGTTAATCTAGCGTCCGAGTGTCTATCTGTCCTCTGCGCAGTGAACGCATGCTTGAACTCTTCGTGGACGGCGTCTTATCGTTATCTCTAGGCGCATCCTTTCTTTCCCCGTTCTTGTGTGTTCCGTTCTTGTTCTTGTGTTCGTGCTGGAAAACTCTCTCGTTTGCGCAAAGTTACCTGCTCCGACTTATTACGCTGCGTACGTTCAGGGCGCGTTTAGGAATCAAACGCTCGGGCACGGGTATAATCGAGAAATGAAAACTGATGTAGACAGAAAAATGTTGTTCAGTTCTGCGGAGCACGCTGCTATGGTGGTACTCGGCTGCAGATGCACAAACCTTACTACAGAGATCGCCAGAGAGAACTTTGCATCTGCGATTGTTAAACTACCGTTGTATTGACGGCTAGTATGCATGCGTTTGTCATGATTCTGACTTTAGATATTTCTTCTGGCGTATTTGGGTTTTTCGCGCTCAATCCTAAATTTCACAGCATTGGTAGTTTTCCAAACACAGCAAGGCAATATGTCCTTGCACGCCTGCCTAATCGTTACGAATAGTTCCCTTTATTGCGTGGTATTTTTATTTTTTGAAAATTATCTGTTTGCGAAACCACAAGGCGGTTATTAAAAAATTAAAATATGGAGTTTTACGTGCCAAAACCATGATCTGATTATGATGCACACCGTAGTGGGAAACACTGGAAATTTGGACCACCTAGTGTTGTTTAACGTGCACCTAAATCTAGTGAATTATGAGGTTTTACGTGCCAAGACCATGATCTGATTATGAGGCACGCCGTAGTGGGGGACTACGGAAATTTGTATCACCTGGGGTTCTTTAACGTGCGCCTAAGTACAAGGGTGGTTTCGAGCCCTCATCGAAATGCGGCGGCCCTGGCCGGGATTCGATCCCGCGACCTCGTGCTTAGCAGCCCAACACTATGAAGCGGTCTAAAACTACAAGAATAACGGTTTGACCAAATTCAAGCACGAACCATAATTCCCGCGCTGGCTGATCCGCCATGATTGTAGCACTCGCCGACACTAGTGCCAGAGTTTTCTTTAACGATTTCTGTGGGAAACTGTGAAAAAAAATGTAGCGAAAGCGCAGCTAAAGAAGAAGGTATACAAAAATAAGTGTGCGTGCGGACTACATCGAAGCGCAGCAGATCTCTAATGAGTGGTACGCCTGAGTGACGTAATTCGCGGGACTCTCCACTTACTGCCTCAGGCGAACGAGGCTAGACTTGGCTTCCGATTTTTTCCGTTTCTTTTTTTTTTCTTTCTTTGCTTGTTTCATACGTCAGCGGCAACGAAGTTAAGCTCCGCTCAGCCGGAGTTCGAGTGTAGTTAGCAATGGTTGCGCAAGAGTGCGCCGATGATAGACGATGTACTCGCAGCAGAAAAAAAGAAGCGAGATATAGGGGCCTCGTCGACGCAGAAAGTAAGCGAACGCGAACTGGGAACTGCCTTCGCGAAGAAAGCTCCTTGAAAAGTCTGTGAAAGTTTCTCCGCTCGGGGAAGGGGCGGCTCGTATAAAAGCATTGCGAATGGCTGCAGTCCTCATCCGCCCCGACTTTTCGCAAACAGGAAGGGCTCTATAGCTGCGGATGCATTCCTCGCGAACCCCGCCATCTCGCTTCCTCCCCGCCCACCTCCGTTCCTCGTCAAAGGCGGACGGACGCGGCATCATTACCGAAGGCCCCGGCTCTGAGAGCCTCGCCTCTGCCGAGACGGGCTTCCCGTGCCGACTTTCCGAAACGCCCGAGGAAAAACGAGAACTTTGAATATCCCTCTCTGCGGGCTTTGTCCCCTTTATGCGTTTCTTTTATTATTCGCCTCCGCTTCTCTCTCTCTCTCTCTGTCTCTCTCTCTGTCGCTCTCTGTCTCTCTCTCTTTTCATCCAGCTCGCTGACGTCGACCCGCTCCGAGCGAACGCGTCAGAAGCCGCGAACCGCTTGTGATCGCCTCTGGGCTTAAGCCGCGCCTAATCTGAACCAGACACTGGCGAGCTGATTATTTTCTTTTGGACGTGCGGCGTGCCTATTGAGGCCATACGGAGGATGTTGCTTGGCTCTCCTCTGTAGATGGGCACCCTTATTCAGGACGGAGATCAGAGCTCCCGCCGGCACGGTCCTGCTTTCTGAAACTAGGACAACGGTAAAAGCAGAAAACTCCGTTCTCGGGAGTTCAGGGAAAACAAAGAAAAGAAGAAGGATATCCGAATACCTGCACGCGCTAAGCTGATGTTCTGAAAGTCGGTGAGCTTATTTGTTGGTAGTCTCGATGTATAGGTGGCTTACCTCCCGAGATCGGGTCTGCACGTTCTCGCAGTAAGGCTTAACTAGGGAGCTATGTGCGTTGTCTCGATTCACTAATGCAAAGCATCATCTTTCATCATAAGCATCAGCATCCAGGGGAATGGTGAAAACAAGTATTTGGCATTTTCACGACCCACAACTGCACCTTCTGCTGTGCGCCTAATGCGATCTCTACCACATGATGGGAGAGTTTAGGAGCAACCCATCGATGCCATACGTCACCGGGCCAACCGTTGAGCAGTGGGAGGCCCCGCTGACAAGTTCTGCAAGATCAGCGCCGTTTGGGGACAAGGGCCGAGCTTATGCCGTCGGCTAAACTTTATAAAGTTCATTCCTCCTCGTCATGCGATCCCTGTTGGTTTCCTTGTCAACACTGTCGTACGATATATTGCGAGCACGTTGCAATCGTCCAGGCTACTTCTGAAAGGGCATAGTTCTTGCAATAAATTTCAGATAAGTCTAATTGTGGCACTTCACACTCCAAAGCAAGACACGTACGGGTTGCGAGCGATGCCGTAGTGACGAGCTCTGATCAATTTCGATCACCGATGGGTCTTTACTGGCGCTCGTATATATGTAAAGACAAGAGCGTGTTTTTTTTTTTTTATTAGCTCCGTCAAAATGCGGCTGCAGCGCCCGCGATTCGAACGCGCGACCTCGTGCTCAGCGGTACAGTGCCATAGCCAATAAGCCACTGCGGCCGGTCGCAGTGGCTGAGTGGCTCGGACCGGTCGGCCGGTCCCGATGGCAAGTTGTCGTTCCGCCTACTTTCATTTTCTTTTTTTACGTCATTAAACCATGTTAAGCGTATTGTTATTTTAACTGGCAGTCGTAATTAACTCAACATTTCAAACAAACAAAAACTGAATTTCCTGGATTTTTTCCTTCGTTTTTTTTGTCTGTTGGGCTTCATGTGGTTGTCGGCAACAAAATCGAAACAAAAGGAGCACCTCGGTTTTCCACGATTCCTTTCGCCCATCGCATAGCCGAAGCATTTTCTGGCATATTACATCGAATATTGAATTTGAAGAGAATAGTCGGTTGACGCAAATCAGGCAAGCACGCAAGTTCAGTATAAATGCGGGTCATTAGTTTAAGTACAGATCGGATGGCGTGACAGAAACGAAAGCGCACCCTCTTGGAGTTGATGTGCCTGACTGATGCAGTCGTGCAAAGTGCAGAATCCTATTGCGCCTTCACGCGGCGGCACATTTCTTTGTTTCGTGATAACGCCGTTATCGAGTATTTCACAATGGGAGTCGAATTTTATGCAGATGTAATCGGAATCCTTACCGCCTATATCACTCGGAAGCACCCAAGCAAAGCTGAAATGTCAAAAGACCGTCCGCCCGCCAAGAACTTCAGCTACAGCGGGGATATTGCGCAAGATTTTTCAATCTCTCGCGTGCCCGTACGTTCCATGCGCGTATTTGGGCTTGTGCGATAGTAGTGCTTTCTTCTTCTTTTCTTTAGGCTGTTCGCGTATATCGACCGATCGGGTTGCTTTTCTTGCACCAACCGGCTGGGTCCGGGCCAAGGCGTGCAACTGCTTCAGAAGTGAGAACCGAACTTATGGCGGGCGGTGCCGCCGTTTGTTTAATGGAATTGATCTCGAACAAACACTTCCCGGATAAATCTTTCTCTCTCCTTCTCTCTCTCTTTTATCCCTCTTTGGAGTCGGGCGTCGCGTTCTCTTTGTGTTATCCGCGGCGCCTCATCGGTATTACACGGCCGCACCGTTCTCGGGAGAGTGCCGACTCTAGCGTAAACACGGACAAGCAGTCTGCTACCCGCCAGTGTTTCGCAATATCGGAGCCGCCATCCTTCCTCCTCGCTAAGCGATCGAACGGCGCCGCGCGTTCTTCGATGGTTTTAAGTTGATGAGTCTGTCTTTGTTGTCGAAGATCTTTCGGTTTCGTTTAAGCCGTGTATTGTTTCCGTGTGTACGCGCGCACACGGAGACACACACACACACGCACACATATATATATATATATATATATATATATATATATATATATATATATATATATATATATATATATATATATATATATATATATATATATATACACTCCGGCTATGTCAGGGCACAAGCTGTGCCCGGCCGGACACACCCAAAAACGGACAATGAGAGCCTAACTTCCATTGTTTGCTTTACTTTCTTAAAGCGCGGCCGGGCGTGCCTGATCGTTAAATCCTGTCGCTTAAGTTCGGTCGCCACGTCGTCCGTTTCCTCGCTTTCCGCTGGCGGCGGGCTTCTTTGTTTTCTCGCTTTATTTTGTTTTCCCGTCAAAAAAAGCTCCCCGCGTTTGCTTTCGCGCCCTAATTTGCTGGAACGCAAATAATGGGCCTCTCGTTGGCGCTATTTGCTTCCGGAACCGAATTCGTGCCGATGTCGAGTCGGGAAGGATGAGACGCTCCGTGCCTACCCGCGGTGCGTGCTCTGCACACGGTCCGCTGCTGCGTGCGCCTCCCCCTGTGAGTTCGTTGGGCGGTGGACGCGGTCCTTGTTCCAAGGCGGGCATTCTTAGCGAACATTCCTAAGGAATCTCCGGGCGTGGGTCTCTGAGCCTACGTGCCGGGTCCCCTCCCCCACCCTCTTTCCTCCTTTACTGCGGCGCCGCGCGCGGAGTTCCTGTTTTCGCCTGTCCAGTTCCCGTTGTTTTCTGCGTGCCATTCGCTTCGTTATAGCTAAGCGTGTCACGTCCGTCGGTCCGACATGCGCACTGCGCCATTTCTCTGGCAGATCGTACACCTCTGCTTCACCTCACCAACTCCGAGTCGAAGATACTCGGACCGTGGCCACACCCGTCAGTGGCTCGAAAAGCGATTCGTGCACTAGTGAAGCACTCGAAGCGCACGGGCTTAAGAGACCGTTTATAGTGTCCTTGTGTATGGTGTCCCTCCCACACGTACTCAGTGCTTACTCTCTCCCTTTCTTCCTCTTCTATTCCCCTTTCCCCCACCCCCAGTGTAGGGTAGCAAACCGGATGCTGTTCTGGTTGACCTCCCTGCCTTTCCTATCCTTGTTCTCTCTCTCTCTCTCTCTCTCTCTCTCACTCACCAACTCTGCGCAGTGCAGCGAATGCTGTGCGTTGCTTCCGCCAATCGTAAAACAGAACCGGAAGTACGGCACTGTTCGCCTTTGATCACGTGCCGGAGTCGCCGATTGCGCTGGAGATTCACGGACGCACTTATCTACCGGGCAGTTGAAAGGTCCAGCACGCATGCGTGTGTAGACTGATGTCTGCCTTCACCAAACGCAATGGTTCTCCAACCTGTTCGAGTCGGCAAACAAGTATTTTCTGTTTAAGCGTACTATAAGTAGGAAACTGGTGGGTACACGTGTATGGTGGCAACAATCAATTGAATTGAAATGGCGATCCCGCCTCCTTCCTCCGAGACACGCAGCCGGGCCTTGTTACCGATTGGCTGTCACGGGCCGCAGCATTCGCTCTACTGCGCGGAGTATTTAAGACTAAATATAAGGCTGCTTGTTACTTGAGAGCTAAAGGCTGCACTTCGCAAATGCGCTTTGATATTAAAGCGCCCCGCCACATCTCTCACAGCATGAGCTGCCACGTTTCCAGCGCAGCGCCGACTGCTACGCGGCGCTGACTGCTACACCCCACGTGATAATCGCCGAATGTGTTCGCATATACACGGCGAGCTGGACGCGCTTTGCGCGCGAAGCTTTGTTTGCCGGGTGCGTGATGATGTGGCTATGGACGATACGGCGTGTGTGCACATTGTGCTGCTTGCAAGGTCTGCATGCGTTGCGCCGCGCGCAGGCAGGTTATTACGGCTCATTCGCTTTGTTTGTATACCGCATACGTTTCACGCAAACTTCTTCGAGGGGACAACTGGCGCTGGCGCCATGCGGCCGTTCGGCCTCCACGGGGATGATGGGAACCGCAGACCTAATCAGAGAGATCTGTTTAAGGGATGGCCTAATGCCATTTTGGGGAGAAATGGGTTAAAGGGAAAGAAGAAGCGCCAATGCCTGCCGCACTCTGGAAGCTTCGCTTGGGCGGTCCGCAACGGAATTTATTTCAGAAGCTCGAATTCTGGTTCACTAGTTTCTTCACCCGAATTCGTTCATCAAAGGAATGTATTTTGATCTTTTGAGCACTATATGCTGGTGCGTTAAGTTATGTGGCTTCTTTCGTTTTGGTTTCTCGGTACCGCCTTCGCGTCCCTACTTATTCATCAGTAGTTTGGCCTTTAACGTCCGTAAACTTCAGAGTGAGTTATTAAGGGCGCAGTTGTACAAGGCTCCGGATGAATTTTCACCACCAGGCGTTTTTCTTTAAGTGCACCCAGACCACGGCACGCCTGCGTTGTTGCGTTTCGCCCGGAATGCGGCCGCGCCGCGGTCGAGAACCGAACCCGCGACCTCGTGCGAGGCAGCACGAGCGCCATAGCCAGCGAGCGACCACGGCGGGTCTTAGCATAGCGGTTTCGTGCTATTCCAAGTCGCGCGGAATCGTACGTATCCTCCAGCTTGATACACCCTTTCACAAATGGACGTCGTACGCAGCCATGCATAGGCTTTTTGTGCAGGTTTTTCACCGAAGCTCTATTGTTCAAGTTGACGGCACGTTATGTTATGAAATTATGTTATATTGTTACGTGTAGTGTTATGTTATATTGTTACGTGTTATAGTGTTACGTGTATTGTTACGCGATAGGTACTGGGATCGGTACCCAGCACCTCCACCAGAATGTTACGTGTAGAAAGACACAGACAAAAGAGGCTATTTACAGACTATTCACACTAGACTGGAGCCAGAGCGCCAGGCCGACATTCACTCGCGCCAAGGGCACAGACCCACTTCGTTGTCGTTCTCACGGCGGCTCGTCTCTCGGGTATCTACGGATAATATCGTAATAATATGTTATGCTATTACGTTATGAAAAAGAGAAAATGGTAATATTTCTTTAATGTGAAAGGATGTGATTCTGAGTAATCCTACTTCATGGACGGAATCCCACAACGAATGTAGCGACGTGTAGTGGCGAATAGTCACGTAGCCCTTCTAGAGGCGCGAGCCGTCAGCCGAACGGAGCTCTTACTTTCATACTTCTGCTCATTCTTATGCGCGCTTCGTTGTCATATTCGTTGGAGCAGCGCATCGTAAACCCCGAGTAAACCCCGACACCACGTTTCCTTTAGGATAATGCTAAACTCTGCGATCTAATGCACTTATTACGCTGTCCTTCGGCTTTAGCTTCGATCAACAGCGAAAGCATGCGCGGCTGCGGTCACGATTCGCGCCTCGCCACTCCTTCATGACGGTTTGCAACGCAACGTTAACTTTCTAGTCTCTTTTTGTTGTTAAGTTACCATATAATGATGTCAGTGCGGCTTCCTTCGACGTCTCCTACAAAGATGCGGTTCCGTCCAGCGTGTCTCTTTTAAAAGGCAAATCTGAGAACCCGTATATGCTTCCTAAAGTCGACGCTAACAGCTCGAGGAAGCAAGCCAGCGCTTCGATAGCGAGCGTGTTTACGCGGGACAATATGCGAAACTTCGTAAATTTACGTTCTTGCGTATACATCTCTCTCTTTCTCTCTGTGTTTGCTTCTTTTCTTCTTGTTTCTGGATCTCGCGCGCCGTAAATTTTCGTCATTTCTGTATCTCGGGAAATTCAAAGGCGGGAGTCGGCCCTGACCGGAACCTCCCACGCGGCGATATATAGAGGCGGCTTTCTCACGTCGTTAACCGTGGGGCGCCCGCTTCCTGCGCGTGCCCGCGATCGACCTCCTTTCGCTGCTTCATCTTCGTCACTTGGCATATCATCTCTTCTGGGCCTGCTTCTTCTTCTTCTTCTCCGTCATCCTTTGCTCCCTTTTATCTGCGTGTCTCTTCGACTCGGTCTTCTTCAAGATAAGCGGCCGCCACCGCGAGGTCTCTCTCTCTCTCTCTCTCTCTCTCTCTCTCTCTTTATTGACGATGCTCTCGCGGTTGGCTCGCCCTTTTGTGTCCCCACAACAATGCGTCGATACACTCGTCGTCAGCGGCGGCCATGAAACTCTTTATACTGCGCATGCGGACGCGCGCGTTCGGGGCGTATTTCTTTTCTCTTTCTTTTTTGCATTTTCTTTTCGGCAAGGATCTCTGGCCGTTTATCTCCAGTTAGCTGTTTTCTTTTTCTCGTCTAAGTTGCGCATTGCTTTTTATTCGCATTATCTGCGGCATTGTGATGGCCGATCCATATTATCGTTGTCGTCGCTTCATCGAACGCGAATCCTCTAAATAGAGGATAATAAAAAAAATGTAATGAAAACGGAAACGCGCAGGGCATCTGAGTCGGAGGGAAATATCGTAAAACTTAGAATGGCCTTCTTTTCGACGCGGAAGTCCCCGTCTCATCTTGCTTCTCATCTTTTTATTTTTTTGGTAAAATTTATGCCACGCTACATTTATAAATGTGCATGACATCGCAAGGTCTTTGCAAACAAAGCCTGGCTGCGGCGCGTTGTCCTTGAATGGCTCCAACGATGCGATGTCTCGACCGTTTCCTAACTGTTATCTAATAAGGGTATACTTACATAGACTAATCTTTCTTTTTCTTCCCTAATGTTAATGAAAGTAATTTTCTTTTTCAATACGAGTACGTGGGTATCCTGCAGTACGCCTGAGTGCAGACGCATATAGGCGTCACGCAGTCCGCTCCCATTGTTTGCAATGTCATCACGTTTTATTACAATTAAGCTCCGATACAATATATCGACACCTCCTGTATGGCGCCGCAGGTGTAACGACTGCTGTGCTGCAGAGTGGCACAGCCTCGATGGCTTTCTTTCAAAGCAAACAGTTTTCATCTGCTCTTTCGCTCGTTCTCGTGGTTGGCGGCCACACTTTCACCGCCGAATGTCAACACCTGACGTGTCTGACTATAAGAAGAAAAAAATGGCTTCGGTGCGAACGCAATTCTCACAAACTTGTGAGTTCTGTATCTATTACGATATGATATTTGCGACTCTGAGGATAAATATTTCGTCAAATTTCACTGAGTGTACAGGGCTACTCCGGTGGTTAGGAAAATAATAAATGGGTGACAGTGCGAAGGCGAAACGTCGCTCCGTCGAAGACGTGCCTCGGTAGCATCGTGTGGAGTTGCTCGTGTAAGCGAACAGCCCGGCCGGCTGGCAAGTGCAGTCGCGCGAGGGCAATGGGGACGTCTGATAGTTTAGGTGGAGTGCTCTGGAAGGATCGCCCTCCTCTTCTCCCACCACCTTCCCCTTCGCACCGTAGTGGCTGCGGGAGAGGGCTGTGGTTAAGTGGCTAACTGTTCCGTTATCTACGGAATGACGAAGCGAAACAGCAAACGGTACCTAAATGAACTCGCTCCAACAGCCATACTCATTCAAGCGTAGCATTCTTTCAATAAAGCGAATACCTTTCTAGAAACTTTCGACAATTCGCATACACTGACGGTCATGTCAGTGGCTTGTTTTTTTCTTTTCCTTCCTTCCTTCTTCTTGCCTTCCTACTTTGAGGAGGGTTAAGCGGCCAAGTGGGAGCGGAGTGTGACGATCGGTTGTGGGTTCACGTCAGACATCTGTGCAGCCGTCTCTGTATATTCTCGCCATGAAATAGTAAAGAGAGGGAAAAGGAAATGGGGGGCTCTGTAGTGACACTTGCGTAGCTTACGAAACCTTTTTCTTCTCGTTCTTCGTTACTTCGCGCCTCTGGAGTAATCCAGCGCACCGAAGAGCTGTGCCGGTTACCGAACCATTCGGAAGAAGACAGATGCCCGCTGCATAGATTTCTTGTTCTTTTATTGAGTGAAGGACGCGCTTACTCCTACGTGGCAAATTGCCGCCGACCGTAGAGCCCTGCATTCGCGCTGATACTGTGGGTGCTCCATCTTCGAGAAGCGCGACAGCCCGTAAACAAACAAAACGAGAGAGAGAAAATAAAGGAATGGACTGCTCTTCATTCTAATAGTTTTCTTGTTTGGCTTACTGATATTCCGCATTTCTGCAAATTCCCAGCAGCGCGGTGGCTCTTTTGGTAATGCTATACTCGGCAAAGACCAAGAGTTCGCCGCACACCATTCCTTCTTTAGCGGTCAAACTTTCTTTTCTCTAGTTCCACGTTCTCTCTGTCTCTCTCTGTGCTCTAAATTTACTTTCGCACGTCGAAGCGAATTTCACACCGTTGCGGAAGAGAGACTGAACACTTCCTTTCCCCTAGGCTCCCTAGACTCCCGCTTTCCCCTACGGCGATTTCGTAAGCCAGAGGGAAAAGTGAAAGAATGAATCGAAAGTGTTTGTTGCATTGTCCCGTTTTTTTTCTCTTTCTCTCTCTCTCTCTCTGTAACTTTCTTTTCTAAACACACTGGAAGCAGAAAAACAGCCTCAACAGCAGCAGCAAGAGCTCTACAGGGGAGTATCGGACAGCTCAGCTCCTCGGAGAAGAGGATTTTCTTCCTTTTGTCTTAGCCGTCTTTTGTTCTTCCCTAGTCGGCGACTGCGCCCGAAGACGCGTGCCTGCCGTGCCTGCTCGGCCGCCTACTTGCCCGCCCGCCCGTGTGAGCCGCCGTCAAAGGGGCGCAGCACATTTTTTGCCTCGCTCGGAAAGCTTGAAAAATGAAGCGCCGATGGCGGGCAGGCGGCAGCGGCAACAACAAATTCCCTTATCGAAAAGTTTAGCCGCGCGTCCTCGTCCCCTTCTCGGTGGTGTATATAGTTCGTCAGACGCGCTGGTGGCTCTGTGTAGGGGAGGGGGGGAAGGGGGATGCTGCGCCTGCCTGGAATGTTTATAGCGGCAGCTCGGCCGTCGTTGCCTTGATCTGGAGAGCTTGTGCAGCGCTCGGTCGGCGTTTACTATACGGCCGAGTGGATTACGGAGTTGAAGTGCGTCGATGCTGGCCTAGAGAGGTCGTTTTTTTTTTTCTTGTTGTTTTCAGCCGGTCAACGCAGCAGCACTCGAGGCTCTACTGGCGCTACAATTGAAACCTTAAACGAGAAGAAACATTATGGTGTTGGTTTGCACTTGTGATCGGTTGCTAGTGAAATTTTACGCCGTCTTAATTAGACGGTCGCAATAGCGCGCGCTATAGCCCCAAAATTTTTCGTTCTTTACTGCATCACGTCTTTTTCACGCCTACTGATTGTTCAAGGAGGTTAAATTTTATTGTGAGTTTGTTTGTTTGTTTGTTTGTTTGTTTGTTTGTTTGTTTGTTTGTTTGTTTGTTTGTTTGTTTGTCACGCTCACGTTTGAATTCATGCTGATAGCATGTACATACGTAGGCAGTTGTCGCTAGAGGTGCATCTACTGTGCTTGGGAGCGAAAATCGCAGTCCTGCGAAAGCCGCTGAAATCGTCCTCTGCACAAACCTACAGGTTAGGCCTAAGACAACCGCGGGCATAAACCTAACTTGAGCATTGCGCCTTTCACCTTCACATAACTATATTACGAGAGAAGTAGGCGTTCGCTCTACAGCGGTGGTCAGAGTAAAGGCACCGTGTCAGAGTAATAGCATCCTTATCATGCACATCTGGCACGACGAATCTCAATTTCCAGTTTCCTCGACCGGGTTCGACCAGGGGACAACAGCGCTGAGAATTTTCATTCGTCGGCGACTGCAGTTTACATCAACACTTTGATTCCTCGCCTTCTCAGTATTTTCGTACCCTTCTTTCAACCCCTGTCCCAGTGCAGGATAGCAATTCGGGTTCAGTTCTGGTTAGCTCTATGCCTTAGCTTTATACTGTGATCTCTCTCTCTCTCTCTCTCTCTCTCTCTCTCTCTCTCTCTCTCCAACCTTCCCATTGTACGATGTAACCGGTGACTCTTCTGTACTCGCAAGCTATATTGTGTTTATACCATCTGCAATGTTGCTGTTTTCTTCACGCAAATGATTTTTTCTGTTAACCTGCACTTCACCCTCCCCCCTCCAAGCCAAATTCTCTCTCTCTGTCTCTCGTTCTTCTTCCTTCTGGACATTTTTTTTTTTCGTCAGCAGAGGTTTAGTGGAGCAACTGTCCCTAAGTCCTGGGTGCAGTAAAGCCCTTGGCAGAATACGTGCTACGAAAAGTTGGCCTTGTGCTGCGAAGCTGAAAGCACGATCTGTGTTCACATTAAGCGCCATGAATCTGGGAAACTTGCAGGCCTGATCGCGGTGTTGTGAAAACGTATGTAATGACCCTAGCCTCCCCCTTTTCCACATAAATCTTCCCGGGAATTCAGCTGATGGCCCGAAGCGAATCATGCTTCTCGCATCGTTGCCCACTGTCGAAAGCTGCGTGCTCGCGGGTGAACTTCTTGCAAGGATTGCGCTCCTTCTAGGTTATTTTGATAGCTCTTGAAGATTTTAAAAAGATGGTACGCGTAGGTAAAAAAAAACGTTAAACAGTTTTTTTTATTACAAGGACGTTTAGCGGCATTTATAAAAAAACTATAAAAGCTATGCGATGCGGAATGTAGCAGAACGTTGCAAAAGCTAAAGGCGCGGGTGTTCTCTGAGCGTCGCTTTGAGAACTGTAAGGTAACAATGTAAAACAGATCATAAGGGGCACCGTGGCGCCCAAAGTATCGCGCGGTGTTTCTTTGGGCGACGTTTCAAGACCAACGCTTCTTTTTCTTTTAAATCTAGCTCATTGACCTCAAGAAGTGATCGGCAAATGCAATGGAGATTTCCCTATGCGCATGTCGGCAGTGCGCAGACGTTGCGCCCAGATCATACTCACATGTAGTCTGTTTTGTGCAGACGACATGCCAAGACGACATCAGCTCGTTTTTCTATAGTTTAGTGAAACGTTGACTGAATTCGGATGGCACATTCTGAGAGTTCCTATATAAGTATGGCTAACTTGAGCCGGCGTGAATTAATGATTCTATTCCAATTATTTTTCCTCATCGCGCTTTGTCAGTAGTCCAAACGATGTTTCGCTCATGTTATCAACGGGATTGGCCGACGGTGAACGGTTGACGATAAGAAAGTATTGGAATCGAGCGAAACCAATCGTTATAGTATTCACCATATTATGAAAACCAGCCTCTCAATCGAAACAAGTTTCGATTGAGAGGAATTTAGTAGGGCACGGCCCATACCGGATGCTTCTTTCACAAGGTAGTAAAAAAAGCGATAATGCTGTGTGCTGTTGTGAGGAGGTTGTAGGAGACGAGGAACATTTATTACACTGCAAGAATAATGACACTCGCTGCAAGAATATTTCTGCGAAGATATATGTCCTGTAGAGGAGGCCACTATCAGTAGATAAAATTCTGGGTACATCAGAACACTTGCAACACAGTCCAGCATGCGCATTAGTACACTCCTAGCAAGAATCGGGAATACCTAAAATGTTGCCGGATTTTGCCATTGTAACTCTGATCACGACACAGTATTTTTAAGAGTGACTCATTTTTCAACATTTTCATACATACGTGTTTCCCGTATTCACTCATATATTGTCGTGTTCCTGTTGTTACTCTGTTTGCGCGCGTTGTGTTTTCCACCTATGAGGACCGCTGTGTGTCCGTCAACATGAACGCTTGAATGCTTGTAATGTGCTCAGGAACAATTTGTTTGTTTGTTTGTTTGTTTGTTTGTTTGTTTGTTTGTTTGTTTGTTTGTTTGTTTGTTTGTTTGTTTGTACGGTCAGTCGGTCGGTCGGTCGGTTGGTCGGTCGGGTGTGTGTGTGTGTGTGTGTGTGTGTGTGTGTGTGTGTGTGTGTGTGTGTGTGTGTGTGTGTGTGTGTGTGTGTGAGAGAGAGAGAGAAAGAGAGAGAGAACTTTAGAACTCCTGAGACTATAGCCATTTCCATATACTTTGTGTGGCACTTCTTTCTTCTTTTGAGCTTATCTATCAATCAAGAGAAGAGGACGGCGCCTTCTAAGAGCCATCAATCATTAATGCCTTGTTGCATTCAGTTAAGAACAATAATGAAAAAAGAAAATACCGACCTTGTTTTGTTTCTGTGACGTGTTTCAGCATTGTTCCAGCATCGGGACCCGTAGTTCTACATAGCCTCACGAAACGAGCTCGCACATGCGGAAAACGTCACACGCCACAGCAACACACTGCTTGACATGGCTCTCATCTTCTTTTTTATGTAGCAAGCAATATCTTTCCGCGAAGAAATGCAGATTGGTCTGTGGCAAAAGTAAGGTGCGAGTAGAATCTGATTTGATGTCTCTATACTTAGCGGCCCTTCGAAGACGCCGAGACGTGGTGGCCTTCCGTTCGGCCGTCCCATATTGGCACGCAGGCGTCACTCGGCACACTTCTTTTGCACCGGAGGGCGTGTTTGTTTGTGTGCGTGGGCCGTTTGCCGACGCTCCCAGGGCAAGAGGAGGCCCGGCTTGGCAGACGTGCCCACGCTGCCGCTTAGCCCCCCTGGGCAGCGCGAGCACTGCGTGGCCGGATCGAGCGCCGTGATGGATGGGCGACGTCGATTGCGTCTGGACGCCATAGCCTGGGGCGGGCGCAAGGCCGCAGCCTCCACCAAAGACAAAAGCCCGCAGCGGCTCGCGAGAATACGTGGGGGGAACGCAGGGGCGGTGGCGAAGAAGGCTTTGGCGCGGCCACCTTTTTTTTTTTTTCTCGTTTGTCTAGTTGGTCGTCTTTGGTCCCTTCTTCCCTAAGCTCCTTCGGACGAGCTTTAGTCCCGCCCGCGGGGGAATAAAGGGGAGTTCCCGACGAGTAGAGGGCCCGACAGGAACAAGCGTTTGGCCTCGCAAAGCGAAGATGACGGGGCGCTCTCGTGCTGGAAACAAGGGAGCCGTGAGGGGGTGGGGGGGAGGGAGGGGGGGCGTATGTGCATGCTTTGGTTCTGCCGTGAGCGACGCTCTTTTGTTTACGAGCGCTGCTGCATCTGCTGGCAACGAGGGAAGCGGCTTTGCGGAACTACAGGAGACGTACGCGAACGAAAAGCTAAAAGCCTGTTCTGTTTTCTTTTGCGCTGGTGGCGTAGCCTCGGCAGGGCCAAAACTAAGATGGATGAACTCTGAAACTTGAGCCCTCGTTCTTCTTTCGTTAATTCCTTCCAGCGTCCTCGTCTTGTCGCTGCTTTTGCTTTATTATTTTCCTATATCGCACGCACGCATCATTTTTGAGCTTACCATCGTGTCAGAGTATCAGCTCCGTCTTCTTAACGTCAGTGACGTCTATGAGAAAAATAGCGAGTCAGATATCCCAGGGAGTGGTGAAAAATAAGAACGGTGTCAAGGCGCGTTGAACCGTGTGTCGCGATTAGGATGAGATACGCAATGATCTGCAAGAACGTGGTATAGTGTGGTCCAGTAATACGAAACGTAAGCAGAACACCACCGCCTGCTTGAACCGTAGAATAATATGACATAACTCGAAGCGTTATGTTCTGGTAGAACATTACTGTACGTTGCAATGGTGCAACTGTACTCACTTGCATTTGAGCTCTCTCTTCTGCGGGTGTTCTTACTTACTTTTTCATTGTTTTCATAGTTAGTTAGTTAGTTAGTTAGTTAGTTAGTTAGTTAGTTAGTTAGTTAGTTAGTTAGTTAGTTAGTTAGTTAGTTAGTTAGTTAGTTAGTTAGTTAGTTAGTTTTGCGCAACTCCCAGTCACATTGTTCTGTCTGCCCCGCTCCTCTGATAAGCAGGCAGCCACTCGAACGAAAAAGCGACGGCACAATCGAATCATTCGTGTTACCGTTACCCCAGGGAAAGAGTGAAAAAAATAAACGGCGTGTAAAACCAAGAAAGGAAGTGTCTTTATCGAGCCAACTAAGAAATAAAAATAAAAAGACAATGAAGAACAGGCGTGACCGTACAAAAAAAAAAGAAGAAAGTATGTGGGAAGAAAGCCCTGAAAGTACATAAAACTCATGACAGCGCCTATACGCGGCCGACCCGCTTCGAAGCCAGCTCTGATCGATGCCGTGGCTTATAAGACCGAGCAGCGCAGTCCGGTGAGCGGCACAAAAGACGCGAGTTTTGTTTGATTTTATCTCTTTCTTTCTCTCTCTCGGAATGCCGAAGCTCACAACGTGACGCTTCGGTATTAGCTTTAAGGGTTGCTCCCGGCGTCTATTTCGCGGCTTTCCCATGTTGCTTGCTCTACCCCTTGCTGTTTTCTATTTAGCTGCACTCGTGTCTCCCCCCCAAAAAAGTTTTGCGCCGAAAAACTTGGAAGCAAAGAACTCTTTGCGTGAAGGTGTGCCTGCACCTGCTGAGTGTGCTGCGACGGTTGAGGAGGCCGATTGAGTTCACGTAATGCGATGCTGCTTCCCCCGCATTTTAAATGCACTTAGCGTTGAGCGCATCCGTCCTGTATTTGTAAAGCTTTCGACATCGGGGGTTCGGAAGCGAGATTGTTGTAGAAATAGAAGAGAGGAGAAAGACAGATAGCAGTAGTGGAAGGGAGGTTACTCAGAAACATCGAATCTTTCTTCGCGGCAACTCACGGTCCCCGATGTATAATTCTCTCCTTCCTCAAATATACCTTTTTTATCCGTGCTGTATGCCCTTCCGGCGCAGAAAGCAGGCAGCAACGAAAAGGAGCAACCTGAAAGGCCCTGAGAGTGGCTTTGAAGAAGCAGCAAGTAGATGAAAATGCGCGCAAGAAGAATGCGCTGCATGCTAAGTATATACGAGTGGCCATTAATTTTTTTCTAAGGCACAATGCGCGTCTGCGGATTGCTTCATTCTTTGGACACTCCGTGAGAGATGGCAAGACCTGAGAGCTGGAGAGCGTTACGTATAGGCCGCACGTCTGGCGTGAATTGCTTTATACATGAAGAAGATGGGGTATGAAATTATTCGCACATGCACAAAGCACACGCGCACAACGTACACGCTCGCGCGTGGTTAGGTTAGGTTAGGTTAGGTTAGGTTAGGTTAGGTCATCTGGGACACGGGCGTGTCCCACCCGATGAAAAGCGCCAGCGCATGCGCGTAGCACTGGCTCAGATTTTCGCCATATCCTCCGCGGTGGCGCTGTTTGTCTATGCTGCTTTCTCCGATGTACCTCTGAAGCGCTGTGCGCCGAGTATTATTTGCCCAGGGACGTATTTTTGATGGATTTATTTCATTTACTTCTAATAGCCTTGTTTGTAGTCACTCGTTCCCTCGGCTACACGCTGCAAAAAAAAAAAATAATAACACTGTGCACAGCGAACACGACCTGCGTACAACGAAGTTATCCTCCACGCTCACCAGCGCGGCGTCGCGAACACGCGATTCATTCTCTGCGGCGGGTAAACTTTCCCGCAGGGCTGTGCGCCCCGTGAATTGGTTGTAATATAAGTCAAGGAGAAAAGAAAATGTATGCATAAACGTTGGAAGCCCCGTTGCAAAAAAAAAAGAAAATGCAGCGTCGCTGAATGAAAACTCGCAAAGGCGATCTGTGTGCCCGTCACACTTGTTCCGTTCGGTGATGAACAAACAAACTACGAGCAGGCCTGCACACGCATTCAGCGGGCCCGCGGCCCGTATATACACGTAATGGCCACCGCTTCATAAGCGAACGCTTCCCAGCCGCCCATTCAGTCCCTGCCCCCTCCCAAGTTTGTCACTATGCGCGTTTGCGCGCGTATGTGCATGCGTTTCTTGGACGCGGGAGCGCATTTGCTGGAAGAAAAAAAAAAAGAACGACACGCTCGTCGCAGCCGCCCGCACGGGTACCGCGCGCGACCGAAACCATGGGGGGGGGGGGGGGGGGGGGGGGGGTTATGCCGGCCTGCCTGCCTGCTTCCGTGCCTCGCTGCTATATCTGCGAGCCGGCGTTGTAGTGCATTGGCTGCCCGTAAGCCTCGGTAACGGGCAGGCTGGGCGGCGTGCGCTCGGCTGGCGGACTCCTTCTCCGTAGTACCCCCTACCCCCGCCTCTTCGTGCTTACGAAGCCAATTACCGGTCGGCTCGCTGTTTCGGTAATTCTCCCGGACCGTCATTAATAGCCTTTCCTGCCACAGCACCCGTCTTACAACGTCCCCGAGCCTGAGCCGCCCCCGAGTGACGGCCCTGCGTATGACACCGAGCGTGCCGTGGACGGCCACGGCGACGGTGCTGCCGAGCCGGGCCGGCTGTCGCGGCTATAAAGTGCGCGGCCGGATGGCTCTCTCTCTCTCTCTCTCGGCTCGCTCATATCCTTGCGCGGATGGGCAGCGTCGTATAGCGCAATTGCCATGCAGTGGTATGGGCGAGCGTGGGAGCTGGATGGGCGCGATTGTCTTTGGCTCGCTGCCATAGCGGCGAATTAGGACACCGTCGGTCGGCGCGCCCACCGCCTCTGTCTTAACTCTCGCTTTGCGTTGTTTTCGGTCGCTTCCGCGCGCTCGTTGTTTTGGCCACGTACGTCCTTTCGCTGTCTCTCTCTCTCTCTCTCTGTTGTCTGAGGTTGCTGGAACGGGTCGTTCCAAACTTTCTCGGGGTCATTTCGCGCGCTATACCGCGCTGATGTAAAATGACGCTCTCTCTTTCTTTCTTTCTTTCTTTCTTTCTTTCTTTCTTTCTTTCTTTCTTTCTTTCTTTCTTTCTTTCTTTCGTTCGTTCGTTCTTTCTTTCTTACTTTCTTTCGTATTTATCGAGTGCATCGTAATCGCGCCAAGGCACGACCTTTTCTTTTCTTGTCACGGAGCCGGGGGCGGGGGGGGGGGAGCTTGTAGTTTCATGCCGTCTTTTTCTCTAAGTGTGTTGGCAGCTTTAAGCACTGAACATGACGGTGTCTCTTTTTTATCTCCTAGATATTGGCGTTGTTTAGACTTCCTCCCTCTCTCCTTTCTTTCTTAAATTTTCATCGTTCTTGTTGAAAACTTGTTCATTCTTTGGTCAAATGTTATGACGTCTTTATTTGAGGCGTGGGCCGTCTTTTGTGTAGATGCGAGTCATTACGCATATATTTCCGCCCAATGGCTTTCTGTGTATTTTTTTTTACCATAACGCTTCTGCCGCTGAGTGTCGTTGATTGAGTATAGCGACGCCATTTGTCATGCGCAAACATGCGATGTCTTGCATTAAAGACGAAATTCGAGGAGTTGTCATACAACGCTGACATTTGGCTAATGCGTTGATCATTAGCAGTGTTTTCAAAGGGGCTGGTCGCTTCATCATTGGAATGAAACAGAAACAGCGCGACGCAGGGCGAGCGAGTAAAGATCACAGGACTGAGCGCTGACTATGGCAACCAAACGCTTTATTTGCAGAAGCTCCATATAAAGACGTAATTGAAGGTGACATATAAGGAGGAAAAAGAAGAATAAGCGATAGCCACGGAGGTAATCCAGTTCCTTTGTTGATAGCCTGGAAGACGCAGAACTGACGCACGCGTCGCCACTTGTGAATACGCAAAATGCCTCGAAGATTCCCCGCGCGTGCTGTTCACTATACCTTCCAATTATTTCGCACTGCTTAAAGATAGGGGCGCAACCACACGTGTTACTGTGGGCAGCCAGATGGCTGCGCGGGTTTCCTTTTAGTGAAGCGGCATGCTCGCGCAGGGGATCATTAGAGAGTTTTAATTGAGGGAACGCAAGCGGCGCGCGTATTCAAGAACTAGGGGCGGCGCTACTGCGCATGCGCAGTACTGTGGCCCCGAGTTCTTGCGTACTCAAGCCGCTTGCGTCCCCTAATCTAAAGCTCTCTATTACTGCACCTTAATGCTTCTAAACGTTGCTATATCGGGCAAACGGGAAGGTGTATATATATATATATATATATATATATATATATATATATATATATATATATATATATATATATATATATATATATATATATATATATATATATATATAATCGCACAAAACCAACAGGCAATGAAGTCAATTAAAGCTTAGTGGGAATTAGCTGTGGTTGAAATTTAAATGTAGAAAAGGAGAAAGCAAACGGAAATCAAAGTGGACGAAAAGATAACTTGTCGCCGGTGGGGAATGAACCTACAACCTCCGCATTACGCGTGCGTTGCACTACCATTTGTGCTTCGGCGACTGCTGTCAATCCGTCCACCAACTTGGGTATTTCTGTGGAAGATGCTTTTTTTTTCTGTTTGCCCGATGGTGTCACGTAGCACGTGAACTTATGAGAGCAGGCATGTGGCTGATAAAACACTCGTGTGCTGCCTAATGGCATCAAAGCTGCCAAATTCGAGGCCCTCGATCCTATGAATTAAAAAAGAGAAGAAGGTGAACCGAGGGGCTCGGTTTTTGTTAGTGATGCTCATGTAAAGCCAACCGTCACTGAAGCCAAGGAAAGCATAGGGTAAATTGGCTGTCGTTGAAATTGTGATGTAGAAACGCATAGCGGTTCGCCGCAAGTGTTTCCCGGTAAACATTACGGTTGCATAATAAGCTGCAATTGCCCGGAATCGTCAACTGTGTGGCCAGTCTATATAGAGCACCGCGCGGCGCGTCGCTGCCAGTTGGTGCGGTGGTGATCTCAGTGAGTTCTGTCGCGCGCTCCGATGGACGAACCTTCGACTTCTCGGTCAGCATTTGCGCCCGGCTTCTTTGCACGTCCAGGCAAGTTCGCGAACGAGGCCGAGGCGTCATAGGAAAGACGTCGCAATGCTATCGCGTTCATCGACATGGGGATACCTAGGTGCCTTCGATTTTTATGCTTTCTAACGCTGGGCTTGTGTCTCGAGATCCATCGAATATGGCGACACTTGACTGGTTTAAGTGCAAGAACACTCGGTATTAAACAAAAATGCATATTAGTGGCTATTCAGGCAACTCGTAGAAAAACAAATGACGTGCTTCTTCAGCGTGTTCCAATTCGTACAGCTCTATCTCTCTGGATGTGTGGTGTTTGCATGGCTGTTAATAATAATAATAATAATAATAATAATAATAATAATAATAATAATAATAATAATAATAATAATAATAATAATAATAATAACTTTATGCGACAACGAAATAGTCCATCAATAAGTCAAATAACCAGCTTCGCATCCGAGATGCGATGATACTATAGATAGAAAGAAAAACCTAGGCTTTTCAGTGTTTGAGCTTTGCAATCTTTAAAATAAAACTCGAACGTTCCACTGTTGCACTAATTAGCGCTCGTTATTTACTGGCACCTGTGTCGCTGTTGCCTTTGTCTCGTGTACAAGCTGCTCGCCAAGTCGCGCAAACAGATGTCCGGCTTTCACGTGTTACTCTACCGAGCGTTCGATTATCTCCTCCCGCCAGCCCCGCTGTCGGTGTACGGCCGGACTCCTTTGCGCTAATGTGGTGTAGCGTGAACGGCGGCCGCTGTGCTGCACACTTCCTTCTGGCCGTCAACACCGTGGGCTCTTACACGGATCGCCCGTTTCTCTCTCCCGTCTCGTTTGCAGATGCGGATGAGAGCCGGCCCGCGCTTCCCGAGAGCCTGGAGACCATCCCAAAGGCGGATTATCTCCCGACGCAGCGACATCGCTGGAATACAAATGAGGTACGCCCAAGGCCCGGCCTTTCTTGCTTCCTCTCTTTCTCCCCATATACCCGGAAAGTGGCATGCGTCGCCGCCTTCGCCGTCCCTGCCTACTATGTCATTGCCGTTTTTCTGTACTTATACATGTATATGTAGACAGGCCCTCGTTTCCCCTGGCCTCCTCCTCCTCCTCTTCTTCATCTCTTTCCTTCATCGGCGATCACTCTTCCTCCTCGTCGTCGTCGTCGTCGACTGTCTCGACGTAACCCTACGGGCGACAGACAGCGCAGGGACTGCGTTGCAGCAGCTGCCCGTACCGGTGCTCAGCCCGAACCTGCCGCGTTTCTCGCCGGTGGCCCGGACAGGCGTATGATGAGCCCGGCTCCAATTTGTCTCGCGCGGCCCGTCTCTGTGTGACGCGCTTATCGCTGCGCTCCGTCGCGGGGCCTGATTGCTCTGTTTTCTTTGATCTAGACTCTCTCTCTCTTTCTTTCTTTCTTTCGTCGCCACTTGTCCTTCGTTCGGCGGGAAGCGAGTATCCCGTAATGAGACTGCCGGGCTTGTTCCCCTTTAATGGGACTCGGACTCGCTCGTTGGCGATTGGCCGGCAAACATGGTCGTGGAAAGGAAGTTGGCTTCCCGTGGACCCATAGAGCTCGGCCACGTGGCTAACGGCCCCCAGCTTTTCCTGCTGTACCTCGCCCCCCCCCCCCCCTGAGGAGCGCTCTAACGCTGCGGCGAAGCGCCCAGCGCTAAAAGGGAGCAAGCGCAGGATGGATGACTGCGTGGAGAGTCTTCGCGGCAGTTACTTATCATAGCGGACCACTCGATGCCGGGACGTCGAGCGGGAAGGAGGGAGAAAGCCGCCGAAGTGTGTGTGGACGGAAATATTGTTGTGTACGCTTCCGACGCGTCCTCAGCAACGAGCATTTGCTTCCGCATTTCCTCGTACCCAGTAACTATACTGCGCGGAGCACTCCTTTCTTCGTCGGTCGCTCGCTCCTTTACTTGATTAGCCCTTCACTCGCTGGTCGTGCGTGGAAGTCCATCTATCAGGCATGGGGAAGAGACAGCTGGGGAAGCCCACAAGTTTGTTTCTGTGACGCAACTTATACTTGTGTACGTTGCGCGTGTGTACGTTTTTGTTTGTTTGTTTGTTTGTTTGTTTGTTTGTTTGTTTGTTTGTTTGTTTGTTTGTTTGTTTGTTTGTTTGTTTGCGTGCGTGCGTGCGTGTGTTTTTGTACGTGTGTACGCCCGTGCGTTTGTGTCAGCATCATGATCACCTCCGTCATGTTTCCTTCGCAGTATAAGTCGCACGAAAGTAGCAAGAAACTGATAATAATGAAGAAAACATCTGTCTGGACGCAACTGCCGTCGTGCTATCTTCGAATCCGCCATCGTCGTTGTCATGTCGTAGTGATTGTTGTGATGATATCGCCATTTTTTGTCATAGTCTCTCCGTCGTTGTTGTCCTCACTGTCGACATCATTGTTGTCGACGTTCCAACAACCCCTAATTTCTGTGACACCCGCGGTATTGGTTTGCTCGACCGCATGAATTTTTTAGCGTGCTGGAAGTACAATTTGGTATCACCTTCCGGCTAGAGTCAAAACCGGCCTTGATCGGGGAGTGGTAGGAGTTCTCCAACGCAACTACAAAAGTTAGTTATGCGTAAAGCGTCGAGTTGCCTGCCTTATGCCTTAATTTTTATAGGATTACAAATGCCGTGTGATAAAGCCATCACGTTCCAGGGGCGGCTTTTACGGACATTTAATAACGAAAATAATAACGAATTTAAGAACGCGTTCTTGTGCGGACTAGGCGTTGTCTATGGAACATTCAAGAACGCGTTCTTAAATTAGTTGTTATTTTCGTTATTAAATGTCCGTGCAAGCCGCCCCAGATCTATCCCAAGCCGAATTTTATGCTCTCTGGTAATTGGCTCGCCGCCCGACGAGGTGGCTTAATGGATGCGGCGTTGCGGTGCTAAGCTCGAGTTTGCGCCATCAAATCCCTGGTGTGGTGACTGCTCTTCGTCTTCTTCTTCATCACCTTCTTCTTCTTCGTTGTCGTCGTCGTCGTCGTCGTCATCATCATCATCATATTATTATTATTATTATTATTATTATTATTATTATTATTATTATTATTATTATTTGTATGCTGCAGGAGGAACGCCTCTTGCCGCGATCTCCAATTACCCCTGTATTGCGCTAGCTGATTCCAACTTGCATCTGCAAATTTCCTAACTTCATCACCCCACCAAGTTTTCTGCCGTCCTCGACTGCGCTTTCTTTCTCTTGGCACCCATTCTGTAACTCTAATGGTCCA
Organism: Dermacentor albipictus; assembly: GCF_038994185.2. Classification (NCBI taxonomy): domain Eukaryota; kingdom Metazoa; phylum Arthropoda; class Arachnida; order Ixodida; family Ixodidae; genus Dermacentor; species Dermacentor albipictus. The sequence goes on from NC_091822.1 coordinate 172,956,392, forward strand.
CCCGTTATCTACCCTACTCATTACATGGCCTGCCCAGCTCCATTTTTTTTTCCTCTTATTGTCAACTAGGATATCGGCTGTACCCGTTTGCTCTTCCAAGCTTCGGCCCCATATGTTAGCACCGGTAGAATGCAATGATTGTACACTTTTATTTTCAACAACAGTGGATTCGGTAATGCCTGCCGTATGCACTCGAACCCATTTTTATTCTTCTGTAAATTTCCTTCTCATGTTTAGGATCCCTGGCGATTAGTTGACCTATATTATAGAATAGAATTTATTGACAGGAAGGGCAGAGAGGTCGACCTGAGCTAGTGCGCTCTAGTCTGTATACTCTGCACTGGGGAAGAGGGAAGGAGAGTGAAAGTACTGGTATGGGTGATGGTGATAAGAGAAGTTGTCAGTGCTTATGTATATGAGACAGTTGCCCTGCTAGAGCCGCTCGTCTAGCTTGCTGTCCTGCAAAAACTTCAACAGCGCTTTAGTAATTGACCTAGGTAAACGTACGCCTTCACTCACTCTAAAGACTTAATGGCTATCCTGAACTCTTGTTCCCTTGCCAGGCTATTGAACATTATCTTTCTCTTCTGCATATTAATCTACAACCTCACTCTTGCGGTTTGTCGGTTAAGTTTCTCAATCATTTGTTGTAATTCGGTCCAGTGTTGCTGAACAGGACAATGTCACCTGCAAACCGAAGGTTACTGAGATATTCGCCTTTGATCCTCACTCATAAGCATATTCATTCTAATAGCTTGAATACTTCTAAGCATGTAGTGAATAGCATTGGAGAGATTGTATCTCCTTACCTGACCTCTTTTATTATAGGTAGCGTTTCTACTTTTCTTGTGGAGAACTAAGGTAGCCGTGGAATCTTTGTAGATATTTCCCTAAATATTCACGCGTGTATCCTCTACTCCTTTATTACGATATGCCTCCGTGATTGCTGGAATCTCTACAGAATCAAATGCATTTTCACAATCTATGAAAGCCATATAGAAAGGTTGGATGTACTCCACATATTTATTAAGTAGGTGGTTGATGACAAGGACTTGATCTGACTTGGGTATGTAACATATTCATTATGCAAGACTGCCCGACTCACGATTTGTATTTACGTGCTTTTTTTTCCTGTGACGTTGAACATGAACATGAACAAGCCGTTCATGTTTTTCTTGTACTTTACTCCTGCTTGGACCCAACTGCGGCCTGCAGTATGTGTAAATTACAAAAAAAAATTATAATATTCCTTCCTGAAGCCAGCCTGTTCTGTTGGTTGATATCTGTCAACTGTAGCCTTGATTCTATCGAAAATTATCTTGACGAATATTTTGTACAAACTCAAAGCATGCTAATAGGTCCCTACACATTCACTTATTTGAAGTCTGCTTTCCTGTGGATTAGTAAAATGTTGTCATTTTTCCATATCTCTGCTACACTTAGGTCATGAGGCATTGCGTACGGCCGCAAGCTTTCAGACATAATATATCCTCCATCTTTTATCAAATCGACTGTTATTCCATCTTCTCCTTCGATGAGTCACAAAAGCAAAAACGCATGTGTGCCGTGCATTTGGTGCACGTTAAACAACCCCAAGTGGTCAAAATCGATCCGCAATCTCCCACTAGAGCAAAGTGTGCCTCATAATCATACCGAGATTTTGGCACGTAAAACCTCAAAATTTAATTTTTTTTAGATAACGTGCCAAACGTGCCATGTACGGTAGCACAATCGCATTGTCGGTAGGAGCGCTAATTAAGCATTGAATGGATTTATTGACACATTGGCATTGACGGTTCAACATAGAAGTGTAACATAAAACAACATAAAAGAACCTAGACAACATAAAAACAACATAAAAAGTGTAATTAGCATGTCTCATTTATTTATCCAACGTTTTAATGTGAAAAAAGAACAGTGCGTCGACGTTTACCAACAGAGTGGATATGTGAATCTTTCCTCAATGTTCAGTTAACAGAAAAGTTAACTGAAAAGTATTGAGCCTACTTTCACGTTTAGTTCTCTTTTTTTTCTTCCAACACGCCGCGAATGGTGATCTGACTGCAGGCGCCCGAACATGGCCCCGTGGTGTCGCCGATTTCAATTTGAACGAGAAGTTCACATAGAAAACCGCTTCATGCCCTAAAATTAGTTGCCGCGTAAGTTCTTTAGAAGCGAGATATTGCCTCGGGGTCTGTCTATTAGGGACCAGGGACGATGTGCGCACGGAGAGACGCGTCGCTTCAGTCGTGCCAGATATTCATGAATCCCGTCGTGTTGACAGCGATTCCGAAACTCGGCGATAACTTTCGTGAAAGGCAACGATGTAGCAGAGCATATCGTGAGACGCTCGTCTTTGGCCTATTCGCAGTCTTCAATTAATTCGCTCCACGAATGTCTCGTTTCTGCCTCGGGCTTCATCGGAGCGCTTTGGTTGCTGACGTCGGGGTATAGTTAGGCGCGAGTGTTTCATTTTGCAGAGGCGGCGCAGACAGTGAAGCAGCCTCGCGGGCTTTGAACTTTCATTCCGGAATAATGACGCCGGCGCGTTTGATCTCTCCGCCCTTTTATCGTTCATTTCGCGTCACATCTTTAAACGCAGAAGGGTGCGATGGCCGTGCTCTTTCGCTTTACGGCGAAGCTGTCTGCGACTACCCTGCGGAAAAAAATCGCGGCGGCGAACAGAAAGCGCCTTGCGGCAAAGCCAACTTTCACGCGAATGTTCTGTAGCTCTCGATCGAATGTAGGTATCGTGAAAAAAAATCACACTGAAATTGGCCGCTAAGACGACTCCATCATTACGCCGAGTTTCATTTGCTTGTCGCATTTGGTTAGTTCACACTGAAGTCGTAAACATTACGAAATTCCCGTCTTCTGTCAATACGTGGGCATCCACGGAGGCAGTATCCACGGATTGGTTACCGAAAACGGTTGTAACTCTGTTTTATCGAAACTATCCCGAAACATATTGTGACATTTATCCGCTCGGACGACTGTAAGATTACGTGCTGTGTCGTTTACTTTTCCTAATTACGTAGTTCACAGGGAAGTTGTAAATATTGTGGGAATTCCCGTCTGCTGTCAATACATAGGCTTCTGCGGGAGCGAAACAGAGAGGCCCTGGTTTTTGCGCTGGAATAAAACTCGAATCCTTCCAAGTTTCATTCAGCTAATTAACTAGGAAGTATGCTCAATCGCAAATTACAAACAGACGTGCTTTGTTTCGTGCACTCCTTTGAACTGCGCCCCGGTCAACGCATATGGCCGGTCGCGTCCGGGCTCGGTTTAATGGCCACCTGCGTCTAAACGCTGCTTCGCCGCGGCTGCGTCGACAACACCGGCAGGTTGTGCGTCAAAAGGACGCCGCCTCCTCGGCAGTCCTCACAAAAAATTGGGGACAGTAGGGCCTTCCAACCGGAAGAGGTGCGCGTCGTCGAGAGTTGGTTTGTCAGCGCCGATCGAGCCTTGGTCGTTTCGCCCGGTGCTGTGCAACTCTTGTACTCAGATAAGGACGTTGATGCGTTCAACACCTATGTAGCGCTACATGGCTTGGGAGCCGTACACGAGGCTAGAGCAGTTGATGTGTACCTTGGATACAGGTCCAACGGCGAGTGTGTTCGCGCACAGGCCAAGGTGGCCGGTATGACGCATGTCGAAATCGGCAATTTACCCCATACGACTGCTCCGCCCGATGCAAACCCTACGTGGTCACGTTCAGTATCGACGTGAAGGACGGACTTGTGAACGGTGCCGTCGGTGTACTTGGAGAGATCGAGTGCAGGGAAGGCGACGCGCACCATGCAGTGCGCATTTGGGGGAAATTTGATGTGCCACATACTGGCCGTCTAGCTCAGATCAAAGGCAAACCCCTCGAGCATGCTGCCCGAAGACGGGGAATCGAGATCATGGCCGATTGAGGGCCCATCGAGTTGAGTACCTTCACCCGCACCCTGGGTAGAAAGACTGGACTGAGTTGCCGACTAAGGCAGCTTCCGTTGGTTCAAGCTAGTACGGTCACCGTGCAGACTGGGGACGGAATTATTGTCGCCACCGTATGCGCTCAGCCCGGAACGTCAGTGAGCGACCTTGAAGATTTTATGATCGACACATTTGGGTCGATCCTCCCTGTGGACCCCAATTCCTTCGTCGGTGGGGGTGACTTTAACGCCGATGTGTCTCGTCCCGACGGAAATTGGTTCTGGGCATTTCTCTTGGGAAGGTTTGGCCTTCAGTGTTACACCAAGAGCAACCTCTCCACGACACGCCATCGGTCGCGCATAGACCTAACGTTCGCTAAGAAGATCTCCAGTGTTGTCACAGAGCCTATGGCTGTCTATCGTAGCAACCATAACGCAATAATTACTTTGTCCACGAGCTGAACGTTAATACAAATAAACATAAAAATATGCATACTTCTACAATGTTGTTTTATTGTTTTATTTTATTGTATTCATAGTTATATACAGCTCCGCTGTTCATCCACCTTCACAGGGTGCAATAGCTCTGAATTTGTTTACATTAGGGACTGAGTAGCACATAGGCAACCATAGCAATGATAGCCTTCTACGCTCTTGTTGAATACAACGTGCCAAGATGGCGCCACTAGCACCGCTGCTCACGTTTACGTCACCGGCATTTCGTAAATGGTGTACATATATGAATAATATAAAGCTAGAGAGTCTTAGCTTGTCTGTAAGCGTATTACCCTGTGCAATATACCGGGTTACCGGAGCCGATGAGAGCAGTAGCGAGGCTGGTAGCGACGTTTTGCGGCGCTTTGTCCAACCGCAACGCGTTCTCAACGTTTCTTTTTTTTTCTTTGCTGCGTGAAGACATGTGCTCGTCGAATGAGAATCACATCATAAACTGCATATTAGCGGATGCTTCGCTATTGAGGCTTTGCACGAGTGGCTAAGTAGAATATTGTTTTTCGCTACAATGATAGGTGTGTCCTGTCTAGTTAAACCCTGCGCCGCAGGATGGTGCCACAGGATGGTGCCACTGACCCGGCTTCTCTCGTCTACATCTGGTAACCCGCGAAAGGTAATATTTACACATACCAGCACTATCTCGATCGTAATAAACGCATCTCATTGGCAGGCTGGTTTCGCTGAATTTGTTCCTTATCGCGATTATCCTGCGTCTGTTACTACGGTTGGCTCAACCGTACAAACTCTTCTTGAGAGCACAGACTCAGAACTCTTAAGTTCACAATGCCTTTCTTTCTTTCTTTCTTTCTTTCTTTCTTTCTTTCTTTCTTTCTTTCTTTCTTTCTTTCTTTCTTTCCCTTGAAAGAAGTGGACGCGGAACCGTCCTTCTAAGTGCCACCGGAGGGCGTTCTACGGCAGTTCGGGCCTACTCCAAAGCCTCATTGCATCGCAGTCTCGGTGAGACGACATCACCATTCACGGCGACGTCGTGCCCGCGCCGCCGCCGTCGTTTTGGTCGACGAGGCTTGTCGGCGAGGAGGTGCTGCCGGCCTCACTGGAACGACGTCGTGCACGTCCCAGGAGCCGCCTTTGTGCGCAGGTTCGCTTCTTGAGCACGATCCCGGCTCGCCCGTCCGGTTCCGTTTCCAAGACACGGGGGATAGCGACGTTAGGACGGGCCGTCTTGCCCCCCTCTTCATCCCTCTCGTCGCGGCAATTGCCGAGAAGGGAATAGCGAGTGACCGCGGTCTCTCTGCGAGAGCCACTTAGGCTGGACGACTGCAGGACAGCGAGAAGAGATCTTCCCGTCAAAACGGAAGAAAGAAAAAAAAAAGGTTTGAGGAGGGGGGAGGTAGCGGGGAGCTTTTCGTATCGGCCTTCTTCTCGTCGATGCTACTCCTCACGTGCATCGAGTCGATCGAGCGATCCTTCCTCCGTCTCGGGTGGCTGGTAGCTGTCGTGACTCTTCTCCTGCGATCGAGAAGCTCTGGCGTGTTGGCAGGCATAACTTCGTCAAGTCGTTCGGAGTCCCGTATTCCAACGCGTCCGTTTCTGCATGTAGATTTATCCGCTCGTATAACGCGACATTGCGCCTCGAAATGACAGTTCTCTTACTTTCCCTTTTCTTTTTTCTTTCAGTTTTCTTTTTTCTTTCTTTTTTTACGAGACGTGGTGGATTCATATGGCCCTTTCGCAGAGTAGACACACTATTGGAATGGAACCGTCGTATCGAGCGCTCAATAGGGCGTTGTTTTCTGTGCTTTTTTTTTTCGTTGAATTCATTGAATTTTTTTTATCTCGTAGTAATGCTTTCTCCCGCGCCTCTTAAGCAGCGTCTTGCCTTAGTTTTGTTTTTGCGCACCAGAAATTGCAATGTTTTCATCTCCGTGTCGCTCGTCCTTGCAGGAACGTCCGCGTGTAGCTTGCGCATTTACCACTTTGCTTGAATCTGATCGTCGGTTTCGGGCAAGCATAGCGGACGCTATGCTTGGGGAGAGGCACCTTCAGTCTCGCAGGCCGCGTTGTATTATTTAGTAGCTCGTCCGTCGTCTCTCGCTTCTCGCTTTCTTCTCTTTTGCGTGCCACGAATGCCGCCGAATTTTCAGCAGAATGATCTCCGAGGTCGCGACTGCACATCAACGCTTCGGGCAACCTGACAACTGGCCACCCTCAGGTCGAATCTACCGGCGGCGGAGGAGTCTGTTACGCCTCAATACGGCCATGCCCACTCCTTAGACGTTTACCGCGAGTCAATGCTGTCATAAGCACGTACGCGCCCAGGCGACGACGGGGGCCGACATAAACTGTGACGCGCAAACAATGGGGCTCACTTCGAGGCGACAACAGCGGCCGCCCTCCGTAGAAGCAGTCATTCCCGCAAATATCACTGTACCTGAACCTGACCCTGACAAGCTGAACTAATTGATGAAAGGGGCCAGCGTCGAAGGCTACCGTGGGGGCAATGTCGATCTCGGATTCCCAGATTGCTACACGCTTGCGCCATTGGCGGGGGCGGAAGTGCAACATCATGCGTGGGATATTGCGACTGATTCGACGATTGTGATCGGCCGCGATACAGCCATGAAATTCCGTGGTCGAGCCTCCTAGAGAAGATGATGGTATTAAAAGCGGAGACCTTTTGTGCAATGACGGGGTGGTGCTGACGTGTCGTGATGTGAACTCAGACGTTTAATGTGCTCCTACACGGAGTGGACTTCCGTATCTGGAGCCAGTGTACATAATGTAAAATAAACTATTTTTCCTTCATTCCTACTAACGGACGTACTCATCCCTGTGACGCGTGGGTTCCTGGCCTAAACCCTGTCTCGATTCCGCAACATGATATACTCACTTCAACTTAAAAGCACCATCCGTGACTCTCCTTCGTAGTAACGTCAACCGGCGCTCCTTCTCGTTTAAAGTCACACCCACTCTCGTCTTTCTTCACGCACTGACGCTCTATCTCACGCCTGCGAAATGAGTGGGGAGCAAGTGTGAATTGGCGGGCAGGGCGAAGAGGGTAGTTACTCGTGAGTGAGTATATGCCAACCGACGCACGGAACACGCAAAGAAGCAACCACTAATAACTCAACCCTGCAACAGTTGCACAACGAACGTTTGTACGACAGACCTGTACATGTACACGTTTCCGTGGGCGAGAGAGTAATATGCCATGGCACACTGACGTGCTTCTCCTCCTCGAGAGGCAGCCTCTGTCCTCACCCGACTGAGTGGATCGCTTTCTCTCTGTGCCTGTTCCGTCTCTGTGTACTTTTCTCATCATCCTCTTTCCCTCCTTTCTTTCTTTCTTTCTTTCTTCTCTGTCTTCTTCTTGTGCTTCTTCGGGATCTTCGTGCCGAGGTCCCCTTCGTGGAGTTTCGTTGCAATGCGCGTAACACGCGCACAGTCAGCACTGCCACCGCCCGTCTGCCCGAGAGTGACGTTGGAGGCCCGTGCGAGGCCGTCTCTTCCATCGGTTATCTGGAAACAGCTGTGGTGACACCCTATGAGGCCCGCAGCGATCGACCCACCGACCATCCAAGCCTCGCGAAGAGAAGATAGTGACGCGGCGCGGGCGCTGTGTTGCGCCTGCGTCTTTGCTGGCAGCGGCTATTTCTTGATCTAAGTAATGGACTTGCGCCGGTTGCGACGTCCGCCGAAGCTCTCTCTCTCTCTTCTTTTTTCTTCATTTATTCTGCGAGGATGGTGCATGTGTCATTTCAACCGGAGGAGTCCTCCCTTTCGTCTTTTCGGAGAAACTCTTTCTTTCTGTGCCTTTGCTTACCTCCCCACCCTTTTTTGTTATTGTTCTACTTCTTTTTATCCGTTGGTTTGGCTGTCTGCTTATTAACGCTATAAAGCGTCACGCAACAAGTGTGGAGTCGGAGAAAGAAAGTGCTGGATGGAGGGAAGGGGGGAGACATGAAACGGGAAAAAAAACAAATGAACGCACCTAGCCCGTCTTTCTTTCTGTAATAACGAAATCATTTCAGGTTCGTTGTCTGGGTGTCCCGTTCTGTTCAGCTTTCCTTTCGAGCCTTTTCATGTGCTGCCACTCTGCCCTGCCTTCACGCGTGCCTTCCCTGCCTTCGTGTACCCCGCTCCTCCTTCACGCGTGTCTTCCGCGCTCTCTCTCTCTCTCTCCCACTCCCGCGGCGGGAGCTCCTTGTGGCGGTGACAGGATGTCAAAGCCAGCGTTGTAGCTCCGAGCAAACGCCGCGTAATCTGCGTCAGATGGAGGCGTGGCTGTATCTTTCGTTCTATGTTTTTTCTTCTTTTTTGTCCTTCTTCTACTTCCCTGCGCTCGGTTTTTTGTTTGCGCAGCAGCGATTATAAGAGTGTCGCAGAGCGAGAGGACGACACTGGCGAACGATTCGCACGTAACGCTTAAATAATTTGCCGTGGACCACTGCTGTTGTTGCTGCTGCATCCTGCTCGAGTGCTCGGAAGCGCTTCGTCGTACGCGGAAGTAGATTTTTGCGCAGTTTTCTGTTTAGTTGCGCATCATTGTCTTTAATGATAAGGACAGGGCCTTCTCCCTTATAATAACCGTTTCTCATCAAGCGCCCCTTGTCCACTACGCCGGATTCTGCGGAGGCGTCCTGTCCGTATTTCCTGCTACATTGGCGCGGCGCCTACAACTCTGGGGTTGCCATTTCCTTTCTAATTAGTTATCTGACAGACAGCGTTAGCATTAGCATTACATCATTCGATGAGACCACAACAAGCAAACACCGATTTTTCTGATTTTTTTATTTTATTATTATTTTTTTACAATATAATGCTCTTTGGAGCGTGAGCAGAGTACGTGTTCCAATTTTCATCCCCTCAGCAAAATATGGACTCTTTTTATTTTTGATTCATTGTATAATTTCTTGTATAGAAAATGATGATGATAGAACTAGTTTTATTAAAGGTTCGCTGGAATGCCTATTAGTTTTATTGGGTAATCGAAGATGGGGGAGGGAGGCGGGCTAATGGTGCATGCTGTCAGGATTGGGGGCTCAATCCCTTCGTCCGTGGTCCTTTGCCAAGATTGGAGTACGGCATGAATTCGAAGGTAGCTGGCCCATGCCGTCGTCCAACTTATTTACGCTGAGATCGTTGATGAAGTGAAGAACTGCTTCTCATCGAGAACGAGGAAAAAGGGGTTTATTTACAGAAAATTAACTCAGTCTAACATGACTGTTTGAGAAAAATAGTATTAGTCCAACAGGACTGCATGAGAGAAGTGAACCAGTCTAACATGACTGCTCAAGAGAAGTGTGTCCAACAATCGCACAACCACAGTTTTTATACACTCGATCCGCTGGTCCTACGACGCGGCGGCTGTTCGTTTACACACCACCAACTCGCAGCTGCTCTGAAGACCAGTTTTCAGACACAAAGGCACACACATTCCGAAGCCCAAGCGACGGCGTTGAAGGTGGTGCCGTTCCGGAAAATCGACGCCGCTCGAGGGTCGCTCGTTGTTTTGCAACATGCTGAACCGTGAGAGCGCAAAAATAAGACGTTCCCGCGGTAGCTTCTTCAGGCGTGTCAGATCAGCGCCGCGTTGAGGAACTCTGGAATCATTGTCCACACACCAAACTCGTCTTGTCACAATGTCGAAGCGGGCTGGAGGAAGACGGCGGATTCCAGCGCAAAGGTCGCTTCTTTGAACGCCTCGCAGCTGCAGCGGCGGAGAGCGGGAGGTGCGCGTCTTGCACCCCTTGTCGTAATCGGGTGGCAAGGTGACAATCTTGTTGTGCAACCCGCCGTTCTTTACAGCGCCTCCATGGCCCCAAAAGTCTCGACTGTCTAGCGCTGACAACCGCTAGGCAGGAAGAGAACGGCTGCTGGTCAGGGGGGGAATTGATGTCTTGGCTCGCAGCGACCACTTGTGCATTGATGTCACCGCCCCAAAACATCCAACAAGGACAGGCAACTGCAAAATGAACCCCACAACACGGCTCTGCGCCGAGATGACGTGCATTGGCTCTCACTTTAGACTCGCTAGGCTTCAAAAAAAACAACAACAACATAAGTGCAGAAACAAAAAAAATGCTGCATTTCACTATGCCAATTTCTGAAGCAAATTCCTGCTGACAAATTCAGCAATCATGGAGGGAATCCTGCTAAATGAGAGGGGATCTTCTTCGCTTAATAAAATTAACACTAGTAACCCTAAAATTTAGGCGGGACCCCCAAACGCAGAATTCAAATTAGCCTGCTCAAACCATCCGCATTGCTATGCAACTTTCCCTTCTTATATCTAACGGAGAAGTTGTACTCTTGGAGAGTGAGGCTCCATCGGAGCAAGCGGCCGTTTTTGTGTGACATTTGATTGAGCCACGTCAGAGGACAGTGGTCGGTCTCGAAGATGAACTTCGCTCCGTACAAGTAACACGACAACTTCTGGGCGGCCCAAACCAAACAAGCGCATTCCTTCTCTGAAGCGCTGTAGGCTTCCTCTCTTACATTTAGTTTACGGCTGGCGTAGAGGATAGGATGCTCCTCGTTATCGTCGCCGACTTGACTAAGTACCACGCCCATACCTCTGTCGCTTGCGTCGCATTGAACTATGAATTCCTTTGAGTAGTCTGGCGCGCGAAGCACAGGGCGAGAAACCAATAGCGTTTTCAAACTTTGAAAAGCGTTCTCTTTGTCCTTATCCCAGTGTACGTTACTCGGTGCTCCCTTTCGGAGGGCGTCTGTTAATGGACTTGCCAATTGTGAGTAATTCGGAATGTACCGTTGATAGTACCCCACAAGTCCCAAAAATGAACGAACGTCCGTTTTCGTGCGCGGCTGAGAAAAATCTCCAATCGTAGCTATTTTCAGCTCAGCCGGTCGTCTCATGTCCTGACCGACAACATGGCCCAGATAAGTAACCTGCGAACAACCAAACCTACACTTTTCCGCTTTCATCGTTAAGTCAACTTTAAACGTACGAAGCCTCGCATTCTTCTCGTAATAGACTTTGGCGTTCATTTGAGCTATTGCCATGTTCTTTCCGACTAGTTCTTGGTTTGCGCTCAGCCGTTCCAGTAAATTTAGCACGTATTCAACCACTGTCGAAATCTCCCCTCTTTCTTCCCACATCTCTCTTAACATTCTCAGTGGAGAACGGAGTGTCCTCTCATACACTAGTTCTGCTGGTGAGAACCCTGTCGCCTCATGTGGAACCGTTCGCAAAGCAAACAAAGTTGCCGGCAGACAGTTCTCCCAGTCCTCCTTGTGCTCGTAACAGAGCGCACGCAAAACTCGCTTAAGCACCGAATGCCACCTCTCTACACTGTTTGACTGAGGGTGATAGACAGAACTGTGTATTAACTTTACCCCGCACTTTTGCAAGAATGTGGAAGTCAGTGCGCTCGTGAATACTGACCCTTGATCTGCCTGAATTTCGGCTGGAAACCCAACTCGTGCAAACACTGTCAAAAGCGCGTCTACTACTTCGGTGGAGCTGAGCTCTTTCAAAGGGATTGCTTCTGGAAACTTGGTGGCCGGACACAGCATGGTAAACAAGTACCTGTAGCCTGATTTTGTTTTTGGAAGAGGCCCTACCGTGTCTATTACAAGTCGTCTGAAAGGCTCTGTTATTAAGGGCACTACCTTCAGTGGAGCTTTCCAAGTCTCTCCTGGTTTACCAGAACGCTGGCAGGCGTCGCATGATCTTACAAAGTTTTCTACATCTTTGAAACAGCCAGGCCAGTAGTATTCCATAAGCAATCTTTCCTTTGATTTGTTTATGCCTAGGTGGCCGGACCACCCATTTCCATGACAAAGACTCAAAAGGTCCTCCCTATACTTAGTAGGTATGACTAACTGATCTAAAATCCTACCCTTTCGATCTCTGTAATGCCGATACAACAAACCTCCTTTCTCATGTATCGTTACGTTGCGCCTAGCAATGCCTTCTTTAGCTGTGTTACGTAATTTAGCTAAGCTCTCATCATTCTTTTGCTCAGCTGCCAGTGACTCTCTATCCACGCGTAAGAGTTGATCAAAGTTCCTTGAGGCAGGTGATAATAACGACCCTGTCTCGCTTGGGAGCGCGTCTGCATGCTCTTCCTGCAGGCTAGAACTCTGACACTCTAGTGCTACGCTCTCATTGAGCTGGTCAACTGGCAGGCTCTCCTCAACTGTTCTTTTGTCCCTCGGGCCTAGCTCGGATTCGGGGATTGAAGCTATCCCCTTTTCTGCTTCAGCTGGAGGAGCTTGAGCATTTTCAGCCGACAGCGCCGCGATCTTACGAGCTTGGCCTCTGGTCAATGCCTGTACTATGCCCTCTCCTAGTTTGAGCCCTCTGTCACGCAGTAACTGATTCGAACGATTCGAAAAGATGTAGGGATACTGCAGTGACAAAAATTTGGAAACTGCAGCCTCAGTCTCTAGCTCCCCGAATGGTCCACTGATTTTGACTTTGGCCATGGGCAGACATACGCTGTGTTCTTCTACAACCTGTTTTATCCATGCTACTTCTCCGGTGAAGTCCTCTACCATCACGTAAGACGGATGGACAATGTCCAGCGTGGCGGCACTGTCTCTTAGCACTCGGCATGGTTTTCCATTAACTTGCAGGTCGTGGAGATATGGACTTAAAAGTTCCATATTCTCATCCTTTTCCTCCACGTAGGAAAAAACTACGCTAGGCTTCTCGCAGTTTACAGCTATATGTCCCAGTTTGTGGCATTTGTAACAGCGAATTGGTCTAACAGATTCGAATTTTCTTTTCTGTTCTTTTTGGTGCTGTTTCTCCGTTAAGTTTCTCCTCGCTCTTTTCTGCGGGCTTTTCCGCCATGTCTACAGGCTCGGATCGTCTAGTTTGCGCACCCTTTTTGAACGGAAATGGTTTCCGCGGTCCATTTCGACCGTCCCAGTTTCCCTCCTCGGCGTTCAACTTTCTACGGGTTGCGTACTCTTCGGCTAATTCAGCCGCCCTTTCCACAGTGTTTACATTACCTCTATCTTGCACCCACAGTTTCACAGCTTGGGGGATGGTTTTGTAAAACTGCTCTAGACACATGCATTCAATGATCATGTCTCTGCTGTCGTACGCTTCCGCGCTTTTAAGCCACTCGACTAGGTTGGCCTTTAAGCTATATGCAAACTCCGGATAGCCCTCGCTATCTTTCTTGCCTGTGCTCCTAAACCTTTGCCGAAAAGCTTCGGCTGAAAGGCGGTATTTCTTCAGGAGACTAGCCTTAACTTTTGCATAATCATATGCATCCTGCACACTCAATCTGGCGATTACTTCCGCCGCCTCACACGGCAACATAGACAGCAACCGCTGTGGCCATGTACTCGGGCCGAAGTTCATCTTTTCGCAAGTCCTTTCAAAATTGCATAGGAACAAGCCTATGTCGGTCCCGACCTCAAATGGCTTTAATAGCCTGTCCATGCGGTACGATTCTGCCTCACTTGATCGACCCAGAGCTCCTTCACTTCCTTGAGACAACTCCAAACGTCTGTTTTCAAGTTCAAGTTGCATTTTTGTTATCTCGCGATCTTTATCGCGTTCCTCTCTCTCTCTATCCCGTTCCTCTCTCTCTCGTTCTTCTCTTTCTTTTTCCCGTTTCTCTCTCTTTTTGAGAAGTTCCAATCCCATTTCAATATCTTGCTCACTGGCCTGATTGGAAATTAGCTCCAATAATTCCGATTTGAGCATTTCCTTGCGTACATCTAGGCCCAGTTCCTCACCAACAATCAACAACTCGTCTCTCAGCAATGTCCTTAACTCCATGACTGCTGCTTTACTGCCTTGATTCTGCTCTCTAAATCTAGCTAGGAAAACACAACCTAGCTAACACACAACAATCTAGCTTCCCTACTGTTCTAAACAGAACAACCACAAAATGAAGCCTAGAGAGTCAAAGCAAAAACCAAGCACTCACCGCAGATACAGCACCATGTCGCAAAGTCCATCTCACCGCTGTCAGCCAGTTGTCAGGATTGGGGGCTCAATCCCTTCGTCCGTGGTCCTTTGCCAAGATTGGAGTACGGCATGAATTCGAAGGTAGCTGGCCCATGCCGTCGTCCAACTTATTTACGCTGAGATCGTTGATGAAGTGAAGAACTGCTTCTCATCGAGAACGAGGAAAAAGGGGTTTATTTACAGAAAATTAACTCAGTCTAACATGACTGTTTGAGAAAAATAGTATTAGTCCAACAGGACTGCATGAGAGAAGTGAACCAGTCTAACATGACTGCTCAAGAGAAGTGTGTCCAACAATCGCACAACCACAGTTTTTATACACTCGATCCGCTGGTCCTACGACGCGGCGGCTGTTCGTTTACACACCACCAACTCGCAGCTGCTCTGAAGACCAGTTTTCAGACACAAAGGCACACACATTCCGAAGCCCAAGCGACGGCGTTGAAGGTGGTGCCGTTCCGGAAAATCGACGCCGCTCGAGGGTCGCTCGTTGTTTTGCAACATGCTGAACCGTGAGAGCGCAAAAATAAGACGTTCCCGCGGTAGCTTCTTCAGGCGTGTCAGATCAGCGCCGCGTTGAGGAACTCTGGAATCATTGTCCACACACCAAACTCGTCTTGTCACAATGTCGAAGCGGGCTGGAGGAAGACGGCGGATTCCAGCGCAAAGGTCGCTTCTTTGAACGCCTCGCAGCTGCAGCGGCGGAGAGCGGGAGGTGCGCGTCTTGCACCCCTTGTCGTAATCGGGTGGCAAGGTGACAATCTTGTTGTGCAACCCGCCGTTCTTTACAATGCCCCTTTGCGCCCTAGGAGCGGCGTGTCCTTGGCGAAACTCAAAGGGTACATCCAGAATAGCCCTCTATAAGAAAGGCACCGTGGAGAGAGGACGCCCGCCCGACATACAAGCGGCAGAACAGGCAGAAACTTCTTCAACAACGCCCTAAGTGGTTGGCTGTGCATGCACAAGCTAGGGTCAACCCAACCGTTCAGCATATCTTCTAGGACTGCAGTGGCCTGCAGAGCAAAACTGCCGGACATTTACATTTCCGAATCGGCTCTCTTAAAGAGTGGGTCACACGCAGGAAGACGTGCTTTGCCAGAGCGACGCTGCACTCTCCTTGTGGGAATACAAGCGTTCGACTGACGTCGACGGCCGGACGTTAAGTGAATACTTTTATTTATTTTCCTCCCTTCCTTTACCCCTACCCCACTCCCACATTGAAGCCATAGTGCCCTCTGATTGAATAAGGAGAATCAATCAATCAATCAATCAATCAATCAATCAATCAATCAATCAATCTATCTATCTATCTATCTATCTATCTATCTATCTATCTATCTATCTATCTATCTATCTATCTATCTATCTATCTATCTATCTATCTATCTATCAATCCTTGTGTGATAGCATGTTTCGCTGGCACATTGGGTGAGGTTTGATCTGAATCCAGAAGGTAATCTTAAGCTCCTCAGACTGTCATTTCCGATCACTTACGGAGCTGTGAGAATGTGCTTCCAGCCGACCACTGCATGCAACTCACCATGGCTTTTGCACAGCGGTGCACGGCGCTCTCCGTGGTTGCTTTGTCTCCTGTTCGGTGTTGTTGCCGAGCTCGAGGCTCGTGCGCGCTCAATTCCCTGCCGCGATGTCCTTGACTCTGGTGAGGATGGAGGGGAAAGTGGTCCGTACGCAACGATTTCGACGCACATTAAGAAAACCTTCTTCGAGTGATTGAAACTGTGCAGTCGGCCACGAGAGTTTACTGGACACGCTATTCGCGAAAAAGCTGAATTCGCGCGAAACATGAGCACGTAACCTCGAATTCAAAATTTCACTGTGTAGTAAGCTTTGTGACTTACACAGTGACTGGTTAAATTAGAAGCTTCGTATCGTCAACAGAGCAATTCGCATTAGCTGCGATATCTGTGTCCCGTACTCTTTTGGGACCGACTGTATACCTGAGCTCCTCTTCAGGGCATCTCTTTCTGTCTGGACACTTCTAAGTGACGCGAAACCTCATCACTTAAACATGTAAGAGTCCGCATTTCCAATGACAATCTTTATTTTGTATCTCCTTGTGCATTTACATATCCTATATGTATGATGTAGCTATGTGCAAGCATTGCGGTCTTCCTGAACAGAAGGTTCGTCGCCTTGCGTGTCACCCGAGAAGACCGTGGTGCTGTCGATGAGCCATTCGTCGTTGCTCGTCAAATAATTCAGTAACGCATGTAGGTCTCACTTTGTGGAGCTCTAAGCGCGAGCAGTACTAATGTGCGTGCCCCTGAGCGCCGAGCAACTCGGTTTACTGGCTAACGAGTGAACTATGCCGCTTAACTCATAGAAGCACTGTACGCCTAGAAACCAGTTTATAACTCCTCTGTAATATAGTGACACCCGCTGCGTTTTCTTTTTGCTTAGTCGTTGAGACGGGAAAAAAAAATCTTTTGCGCACGGCCGAACTGTTAAAGCATGTAACGCGAGAAGTCTCGCGAGCACCTGAGTCAGCAGTGTCGGTCGCCTGCTCAGTTAAAGGCTGCATACGATGCATAAGTTTCACGAACTTCTCTCGTGCGTCTGTCCTCAAATACTGCTCCCTGACAGGTTAATTGAAACTTATCCGAAAATATCAACTCTGTGTAGTCAAAACCCGTTAGCAACGCGTTGTAAAGACTCAGAAGACGAAGGAAATAAAAAGAATACAGCTTAAACGGCGGCATTTCCGCTGAATGATGGGGGCACTGGAAAGGGGCTCGGTTTGAAAGAGCGGTGGACCATGAAAGAAAAAAAAAAGAGATACTGTTAGTGCCAGCGCTCAGCGGTAGTACGTCTCCGTGTGAGTTGGGACGTTAATCAAAGTATCGCTCGCCGACGCTGGCAGGGTGATCGGTTTCTCGTTAACGCTGTAACGAACCCCTGCCGCCGCCTCTTCGGTGCGACTGACGCCGAAACGAGGGAAAGGTGCCCCGCCGAGGAACACAGGGCACGGTCATTAGTGCCCGCCTTTGTTTCTTGCGCATGCACTTGCGCCGCTGCCTGTTATATACTTGGCCCGGACTCCTTTGTTTCCGCCGTTACCTATACAGCCTTCTCGATGTCCGATATCGTTTGACTCCGTTTCCGTCGTAAGTTTTGTTTATTTCTGCACTACTTCTAGCTAAGTTCTCAGTTTTCTGCAAGCTCCGCAAAGGCACACATTTATCTCGGAAAGACACATTTCCGTTTCCCTGGGTCCCGTTTTAGCCTTCCCATTTCTTCCTTCTTTCTTTTTTTTTTGTCGGTGGGGATCTTTTTCTGCCGAGATCGTTTCAGTCTTTTTTTTTTTTCCTTGCATGCTACCGCCAGTTCTTATGGTATTCCAGCTCGTGCAGAGGCAATTTCGTAGCGAGGATGTCTATTATGTCGTTTCTTTATCTGAGCCTTTCTCGGAACTTTTATATACGGTGCAGCATAGCGTAGGCAATCGCACCAGAGGCGTATTCAGAATGGGGAAAACTAAAGTTAGACAGCTCTCGCGCCCGGCTACGATCAGCGACGTCGTATAGCGTGTCTCGGCGAACGGTTCGTGCGATGTTCGTAAGCCAGAAAGTCTAGTCAGAAATAATCGTCACCGCTGTCACCGTGGCACGTTTATAAAGGTGAAAAAAATTGTGTTACTGCAACTGATTACGCACTGGGAATACACTTATATTTCGTTCTTTGGGCTGGTCGCTAGATCGCGACCCGTCCGCCAGTGGACCGTCGCTTTTTATCAGCGCCTTTGCGTTTCTAGTGCGGTGAAGTCACTACACCTGAGCACTCTTCGAGAGTGAGCTGTCGAAGATAGGAAAGGCAGGGAGGTCGACCAGACGCTCGTACAGTTTGCCACCCCGAACTGGGGGAGAGAGAGGATGTGTGAAAGAAAAGAGAGAAAGAAGGGCGGAGAAACAGCACACCGGTTGCGCGCGTACGTGAAGATACGCAGCAGTTGGGCTCTAAATGTGTCGAGAGAGAGAGAGAGAAAAAAAAAACAAGGGTAGGAAAGGCAGGGAGGTCAACCAGAACAGCATCCAGTTTGCTACCCTACACTGGGTGTGGGGGAAAGTGGAATAGAAAGAGGAAGAAAGGGAGAGAGTAAGCACTGAGTATGTGTGGGAGGGACACCGTACACAAGGACACTATA
Organism: Dermacentor albipictus; assembly: GCF_038994185.2. Taxonomy (NCBI): domain Eukaryota; kingdom Metazoa; phylum Arthropoda; class Arachnida; order Ixodida; family Ixodidae; genus Dermacentor; species Dermacentor albipictus. The sequence continues at coordinate 172,974,903 of NC_091822.1, forward strand.
AGCGGTCATTTAAGCCCGTGCACTTCAAGTACCGCACTAGCGCACGAATCGCTTTTCGAGCCAGTGACGGGCGTGGCCACGGTCCGAGTATCTTTGACTCGGTGAACGGTCTCGAGTGCAGTCTGCGTAAAGTTGCCCGCAGAGAGAGGCGTTGGGCATCGTAGCGAGGGCAGGTACACAATAGGTGCTCGATGGTCTCCTCGCACCCACAGGAGTCGCACATCGGGCTCTCGGCCATTCCCATACGGTAGGAGTATGCGTTCGTGCACGCCACTCCCAGCCAGTTTCCTACAGAATGAATATAACCTATTTGTTATCATAAGTCCTGCGCCCTTATCGCGTTTCATCCCATCGACGTGGTGTTTTCCGACGTTTATTGACACGAGATCAAGGGTGCTATGCAGGATGCGTCGAGTTTCTCGTTCACCCGAGTTTGCTCGACGGCAGTCAGTGAACGGAGATAGCGTGAAACGCGCGAAGGCTGCAGGCAAAAAAATATGTAGACAAAAAGCCGCGTATGACAACATGAGCGCACCCTGCGCGGCACGCTGCTTCTACGTTTCAAGCGCAGACGGCTGCACGACGAAACGCGCCAGCGCCGCGTATTGTTATCAACGGATTATCGCAACTTAGCAATACCGTGACTGTCCCGCTGCCTGTCTGCACACTTGCCGTGAGCCGCTTGCCACGCCTTTCCCGGGCGCGTCAAGGGCGTGCCTCTTCTTTCGGGCGCTATCTTTCTATCCTACATCGAATGCGAACAGGGTACATGCGGCGCATTCTTGCACCTACACTTTCACTCAAACGAATGCGTTAAAATACAACAAATAGAATAACGAACATTTTTATTTCTTTAAGTATCTGTTTTTCGTTTTCAACGCTAGAAATTTGTGATGACAAACGCAGATCGAGCAAATTATTAAATTTTGCACTTCTTGCCGCGAGTGGCGACAGTGAGGCGAAAGCTTAGAAGCGCATACATTGAAGCGGGTCGCACGCACGAGGCAATTCATACGGTGAGAAGTCGCCTAGGGGCGCTACAGTGCTATTCTCAATAATGTCAGTGATCACCACTCTTTCTCTATTAGGGGAATGGAAACGCAGCGTCGTGATGCGGCTGTTCTTCGCAGGCGCCTTAAGGCCCCCGCTTTAGCAACTAAAACCGACGCACTATATTCATTAATACGAGAGCAGCTGCTGTCGCTGTAAAATGGCGGTCCGTAGTGACGCAGTTTAGTGAAAATGTACCAGTTTATCTTTGTGCGCGAAGCCTCGGCGATGCATTGCGAAGAAGTGCGTGCTTCCCATCGACATAATTCATCGCTTGTCATCGCTTGCCCACTGAAAGTGCCTCTGAGCGCATGTACGCAGTATTTGAGTGTTTTGTGCGCACCAAGGTGCTTGCGGATTACTTTTGCTGGAGCCAGCAGCGATCGCAGAAGGATATCGTAACGACACCGCAGCAATCGCATTTTGGCAGGTGAGGGCTCTTGTGTGCGGTTATGAAATGAGACTTCGAACTGAGGAAGGTGTTGGAACTGTTGAGGGCGCACTGTTTGTGAAGAAGAAATGCCATTGCACTGGGTCTAGAAGAGCGAGCGATTCTCGGACGCTGATCGTGTTTACGACGTTGTGGCTCCGATACATCACCGATGACAGAGCAGTCATTCCAAACGACTGCTGCGATACGCACTCCGCAGCATCGTCGTCACCCTCGGCGCATCGACGCCTTGTAAGCAGCTAGAGTGACGTGCCGATAATTATTTACTGTGCGCTACGCGCCACAATGCAGGCCATGAAACCGTGTTGTGTGGCCATCTCAGCCCGAGATGTATGCATAAGCCAGCGACAGTCAACGCTTTGTTTTTGATAGTGGTGCTCAGTACATCGCCGATGACAGTGCGTTGTGCGCATTTTATGTTGGCGGTCAAGATTGTTGATGCCTCTCAGCTCGACACCGCGTCGCTGTTGCCGGAAGATAAGTTGGGCGTGGCCCAATTGTAGTGGGTGCGCGCACAAGAGTGACATGCCTCGCGCGGGGCGTGACCTCTGGCTTTGATTGACAGGCGAACTCGTGCTAAACTCGTACATCGCGAAACCCCTTCCGAGTTCAACTCGGGAACATGGCGGCGGCAGCAGCAGCCTGTGTTATTGCAGGCAGCGGCAGCAAGCGTCAGTATGACCGTCTGGACCCGTTCACGTACATGACCGCCGTGGAGTTTCAGCGTCATTTTGGCGTGTCGAAGACATCAGTGCGCTGGCTGTGTGACGAGCTGGGCGAAGACTCTCGTCTGCGGAGACAGCGTGGCGGGCTTCATTCGCTCACCGTCGAAGAGCAAGTCCTATGCGCCCTCCATTTCTACGGGACTGGGAGTTTTCAGGGAAGCGTCGGCGCCGAGTGCTACATTGGACGTCATAAAACTACTGTGAGCCTCTGTGTCATAGATGTCTGATGCGCTTATTGACGCGGCAGTGCGGAAGCGGTGGCTGGCTTTCCCGAAGACTGCGGCTGAGAAAAAAAGAACGCTTCTTACTTCGCGGAAACATTACGAACGTAGTCGGGTGTGTCGACGGAACGTTCGTAGGAATTAAGGTGCCTTCAATGTCAGCGTTACTGTGATTAGCATTGAAGAAATGTCAAGAGGAACCATATTGCCAAATTTGTCACTTCTGTGTAGCCGACCTAAATTTTGTGTTACCGACATCACACATGCGGCAGCCTATGATACTGACTTTTTCGCTGATTGCTGACGTTTTACCGATTGTTCTACTTGTCTATCAGGGTGCCTTCCAAATGGCTCACTTTTTGGGGAAAGAGGTTAATGAAGTATAACTAGATAAATGGATATCACCAATTGTGTGAAATACTTTGTGAATGTTAATCTCATAAAGAACTTGGGATTTTTTATGAGATTACTTAGTACAAGTTACTCAGTATGCATAATGCTGAACTTTGGTCATGCGTCATCTATCGACCACACTATGAAACAGCAAGGCATTGCACAATTGCAGTGCGAGATGCGGATGTCACGCCAAGCCGGTTGTGCCTATGCATGTATGGCAAAATGAAAATGCATTAAGAATCTTAATGTGCTGGCTTGCATGAAGAAAATACTTCACAGTGTTTGCTGTGTTCACTGTTGGTGCATGTGCCAGTGGTTCAGTGTAATTTCTTTTGGGGAGGGGGGGCAGCGTTATTCTGTATGAACAAATCATATATTTTCCTCTCATAATGGGGCTCTAATTTGTCAGCAGTAGAACAATGGAGATCCAATGCTCTGCAGAACTCGGTGTGCGTGAAGATGTGAACCACCAAGGCAAAATTACATATCGGGAGAAATGTGGTGCAGATGCCAATGAAAAGTTGGCCTTTAACCTGTCATGATACAAATAAAGATTGCAGAGCGAATAGACTTTTTTTACAGCTTTAGACCAATGATTACACAAACTGTGACATGCTCAAACGTGTAAAAGCTTGCCGCAATGCCAAAGTAGGATGAGCGATATGCAGCATATTTTGGCATTGAACATGCCTTGTAAATGCTATTTTTATTGTAAGCCTCGCTGTCACGCCTTTCCCTCCGGCACTCCCTTTACTGAAACGCAGCACTGTCTTTCTATTGGTGTCATGATGATGATGGTAACGGCAGCAGTAAGGCTGGTTAATGCTTGCCCCTTTGATTCCTGTGAGTTTAGTGGTACAGAATATGGCACGTGCATACACCTGTGCAGCAAAATTTTATGCTTGTGGTGATTTGTTGGAGAGCTAAGTTGTGTTGGGACATTTCAAGGACGTGTGCCATTTTGGCTTAATAACTAGATCATTGTTGAGGTTGAAGGCTCATTGTATTGGTATAAAAGCTTGGAGCTGAATTGCACAACAATTCGACGGGACACAAAGAAGAGAAATACACACAGCAGAACGCTCTGCTGTGTGTCTTACTCTTCTTTGTGTGCCGTCGAATTGTGGCGCGATCCAACTTCAAATAGAGCATTGGGCCTCTTTGGTGCAGGACCGAGGAAGAGAAATGCACACAGCAGAACGCTCTGCTGTGTGTATTACTCTTCTTTGTGTGCCATCGAATTGTTGCACGATCCAACTTCAAATAGAGCATTGGGCCTCTTTGGTGCAGGACCGAGGAAGTGTGAGCTATTGGACACCATGCCGGTGCCTTGCCACACAATTATGGAAGTCTGAGGGTTTGCAAACAAAGCTTTGCAATCAAATCCACCTGCTCATGTAATACAAGCACTGATTGAAAGAACCGTCATACAAAAATAATGGTGAAATGAATGGCCTTTGAAAATTTGTATGTTGACACTAATGACATAATAGGTGCCACAGCGAACTCGACAATTGTACTGGACAGAGCACTTTGTTTCCTATGTGAAGCACAAGCTTCCATTACATGCTGTGCAGATAACCAAGCTCAGTTTGTTTTAACGTGGTACACAACATTCACTTTAATGTGTTTTTGATTCTAAAGTGCCAAACACCACCTCTTTTTCAAGGATGTCATGGAAATATTTGACGAGAACTGTTTACAGCCCCTCATAATGGAAGTGTGGCCAGCCAGCTTTGCTGGAGTGCCTTTATAGATTTCTGTTCCTGATCACTGTGTGCTATCAAGTTGCTAAAGGCTATGCAACCAGTGTAAGGCATTACGTGATTCTGTAGTCTGATACGGCTTTAGGAGGCCGCAGAACCTGCACTTTAATGGCAGGTGAACACAAGCCTGCACCAATGGGCACACACTCTACACTGACATCGTGCCGCTGGACACACTAATACCCGCTCACTGGAGAGGGACTATTTCTTTAGACATGGAGGCAATCGGCTGCTGCGCTTTGGTCATGCGAAGTTGTGAAGTTCTGTCTTGTGAAGTTGTATCCGACGAGAGGATGCCACTTTTCATACAACACAAAAGAACAAAGTGTACAATTATGTTGCCTATGAAATGGATACATCACAAGTGAGCTACGCATGGGCTTAAGCTGTGTGAAAATTAGTACATGCAAATATATGACATTGTTAAAGAATATATGGTATCGAACATGCATGTAATGGCACGTTTAAATCGGGGAGTGTTGCATTCATGTGCACAGTCTATAGGTGATAGCATTATTAAGGTCATGCCGTTTCCTGTCTTTTCATTGTGAAATACACACACCATTCATATTGTGGCTAATCGACACCCACTGCATTCTTGCACATAGAAAGAACAAACAGCACAATGACGTATATGCTGCATTAGTGTCTTTTTCATTTACACTGTCCAATAGTGGCACAGGTTGTATTACGTGTTTGCCCATTTTGAAGAGACATCAAGTGCATGTTACAAGTGTCCCAATATGCACAGCACAATGTTTACTGCAATAATTTTATTCATGCTCTTGAATAATAAACAAAATAATAAACTGAAAGCTCCTTTGTAAGGTGTGTTCTGGGGGTTTGACTGGAAAGCAGTGAGGGCACTGATCCTACTGTTGCAGAGCTACTGTTGCCACACTCAAGAGCATGTGCCTGGCGCTCGCCTACTGCCACCAGGCGGTTGAATGCCTCCAGCAGCAGAATGTTTTGCTGCAAAAAAAGTGGATTGTTGGAATGAATCAATCGCATATAAACCATTATTTCCAAATAAAAATGCTCATTGCACTATTGGTACTAACTGCCCTTAACTGTGGAAGCCTTTAGTGTATGCATAATAAAATAATTTGTCGGGATAACATTGCTTTATTTTTCATAACAGTTTTTTTTTCAGAGCCAATTGTAATGTTTATTAGTGTGCCAACAGCTGAGGTGTCCTCGCACCTTCACGTGTCTCTACTGTCAGCACCCCAAACCTATTTTTGTTCACTGCAAAATCAATGGCGCTCCCTACAATTCCGTCTTATGCGAGCTGATTGCATCCTATGCCTACAAACATCATATTTTTGTCCCATTACGCAATTTTCTACCATCCTCAGCTGCAGTTCTCTCTCCTTGACATCCATTCTCTCACGCTTATGTAATCACCTGCTATAAATTGGCAACAAGTGATTGAAGACGTGCATTGCCTGCCCACCGATTCCATTTTTTTTTCTTAATCTCAACTAGCATATCAGTTGCCACGGTTTACTACGCCACTGTCTTCCTGCCTTAATGCTATGTCCAACAATTTTTGTTACTTCGCTTTCTGCACAGTCCTCGACTTCTCAAGTTTCATTGTTAACCTCCAGGTTTATGTCCCATATTGGATAACCGGTAGAATCCAACGATTCTAAACATTTTTCAAGGATATCGGTGACGTGGCGATCACGATTCGGAAATGCCTCCCATGTGTTGTTCAACCCATTAAATTTTTGTATAAGTTTCCTGCTTTATATCAGTACCTGCTATTGATATTTCACTTGGACAAAGATAGTCTTTCATAGATTCTGCGGGCTGAATGTCGCTGATGAATTTCTGTTATACCACTAAGTTAGTGAAGGTTACCTTTATCTTTTCCATATTTTCGCGGGCCCACGTACATGTAATAGCACGAGCACTTATTGGCTCTCAATGCCTTTTTTAAACTGCTGGACATTCAGTTCGTTACTACGAAAGTGACTTAATCCGTGCACTATTATTATGCTAAATATGAAACAGTAGAAATATACTTATCTGCAGTTTGTCGATGCCTCCTTCACTGTGTTGGTTGCGAGATCCATGTTCGGCACCACCTCTTTGTCGCATCGTAGCTATATCGACTGTCTTCCTTTTGCACACACTGTGCAATATTCGTGACGCTCGCAGTCACGCAGAGTGGAGGAACTCAGCGCACTCACATAAGCAGCACCGGATAAGTTGTTTGTTCAGGATTGTGCCGTGAACAGTAGGTGCGCGTTGCGATCTGTAAAATCGCCTAAGCTATTGGCAGTCTTTCGGGGTGCACGGAAAGATTGCTCACGGAGCAACAGAACTATCCAAGAAATAGTGGTCATCGTCGAGCCTGATCACTACGTCGCGCACTGCAAGCTCGTAGTACGAGTTTGTTTACACTGGGCATCGCCAATGCTTAGCCGCCATGCTCGCCCGATGAATGTATGTGATGACGCCACCACAGCGTTCCCTCGTGGTATAATGCGAAGCGTACTAAATTACAAATTAGTCGAATATACATTCAGTGTACATCTTGTAAGCTTTAAAATGCTGTTAAACTACGTTAAACTAACTAATAATATTGTACTAAATGCATTTGTTTTAAAACTCGCTTGTGCGTGTGATGCACTCGGTGGAACGACAAACAAGTGAAAGAAGGCGCGACCATGCACCGACGGTACGATCACGTGAGCCCCAGTTTGTCGACCGCCCAGAAGGCAACGCCCAAAGGATGATAGCCAGCCAGAGTGAATCTAGATCAACCAATGAAACTGGAGGCTTGTCGAAAGATAAACTGTGTCTCGGTACCATTCGTGCTTTCATCTTGGGGTGTCGCCAGAGCTCGTGAAGATCCCGAGTTTCGCCAAACTCGACGCATCCTGCATAGCACCCCAAGTCGGTTTCTCGAGAGCCCACATGAACGAAATCTTCGCGTGACTACAACGTTCGGGGTCTAGAGGGTCCACTACAGCCTGAACGGTCACGTCACATGCTCCTTTTCCTTTATTCTTTTTCTTTTATATACACGCACATCGCACGCCACGCTCGGGAGTGGGCCAAAGTTTGGCGCGTCAGGCCCGACCTCGTCGTGGCTTTTCTCCTAATCAGAAATTTTCCAGCTGTGTGTTTACTTTCCGCAAAACAGGCACCGGGCGTGCGTAACACATTTGGTCGTGCAGCACGGCGTCTCAATCAAAGAGTGCACGGCTAGCGGGGGGAATACGAAGCAGCCAGCTCTTATTATGTCGTTGTTGTTTTTTTATCAGGCGCGTTAGATCAATGCAGCTCGACTAGGGCCGCTGGTTAGAGCAATGACAGGAAGGCGATAACTTTACTGCCGAAGAAAAATAGCGCCAGGGCCGATAAGAATGAGGGACCCCACAAAGCAAGAAAAGGTTGGGAGTTGTTAAGAGGAGCCGAAGGGCGGACGTGTGGCTGGTCGCGACCCTCGGTGTGGAAGGTCCAAACTTTATGCTTGCTTTCCAATCTTCTCGCCCTGCCCACCCAAGAAGCCTGTCTCCTCGGGCGACGATAATGAGCTCCTGGATCCAGATTCTGAGCCTTGTGCCTCCCATGCGGGACCATCGATTCCAGATAGCCCTGGCAGGCTTATCGTTCTGCTTCTTCGTTGCCTATCTTTATTCGTTCGCTTGTTTCGGGCCCGAGACTCCTATAGTGTTCACCGTAACGTCCTTGACGCCCACCACTCCTTCACTTTCATTTCCTAATTATTTATTTCCGGGGTACGGCCAGCCTCTGGGGAAGATGTGCTGACCTTAGGCAGAAGCGCTTGCGAAACATTAATCTGTAAAGAAAAAAAAAACGTAGTGTTCAATCATTCGTGTACTGATAGCACGAACAACCTACAAAGTCGTCAGTACATTCAACTTCGAAGTTCTTGGACATAGTAAGTTTGAAAGCGTATTTAAGTTGCTCACTGCAACAAAACCAAAACAAAACAAAAGCTCAACGGAACAAAAGGCCCTAGTGTAAGAAAATGAAGAGAAAAGAAAATGACGTGCGTTATGGTTCTTGTATACGAGCTTTCGAAACACATCCGGACGTCTTCTTCCATTGCTCTGTCTGACAGCGGGTCGTTCCAGTCTTTATCGTGCGAGGTACGAATAGCCTTACGTAATGGGATGGTGGGACATACCGGCCGTTTCATATTGTTGGGATGATCAAGGCTTGTAAGAAAAGAGACGAGGGCCTTCTTATTATTTTCTACTCTTCTTTTTCGACCCTCTGAATACTGTTTTGTGTAGTTTTATTTATCTTTATTTTTTGATGGCCTTGCCAACCATCGGGCGCCTCGGATAGGGAACGCGAAAGTGCTAGTGTGCCCCGCTTTTCGAGTTTGATATGTGACAGCCTTGGCGCACTTTGTCAGACCCTCGAAAGTCGTTCTATAAACGTGCTATAGTCTCGAGAGTCGTACAGCATTTGAACGGCAACGCGCGGGTGGCTGAAACGAGCTTGGCTCTTATGCTCCTGGATGGAACGGCGAGACCTCTTTCTTCCTTCAGGCCATTTCGTGACGGCCTTCTATTGTAACGTCTTTTTTTTTTTTACACCCGTGGCTTCGTCGCAGCTTTTGACTATTACTTTCCTTTTGCTACATTTTGGGACAACCTCTGGACCATACCCTCTTGACTGTATGCTTGCGCCCGTGCTTGAAAAATAAAGTGACTAGGGGAATCTCTTTCTCAAGAAGGTGCGCCGAGTGTCATACCAGTGCGGGGTCCTTTCCTTTCTCTCTCTCTCTCGGTGTCCTTCTCTTCTCTACCGGCTCCTGCTTACACTCGCATACTTTTTTGTATATCTCTTTTCCTCACTCTCCTAACGCACCACACGCGTAATGTTTCGGAAAATATCGCGTTCCCCTTTGTTCATTTTGCCCTTACTCCGCTCGCAACCTACAATATGGCGACACACAGTCAGTGAGCGAAAAGTGCCCGTAGGACACGCACTGGCTTTCCCGGCAAATAATGTGCTTTCTGAATCGAGGCTGGGCCGGCGAACCGACAGGAAAAAGAAGTAAATGAGCCGGAAGAATAAGGAACGACAGAATAAAAGTGTTTCACGCTCGAGCGAGATAAATCGGCTTAGTGCGGAGAACATCCATTCGCGCTCGTTTGCCAGTGCGACCTTGTTTCCGGTATTCGGCAAGCGTATACGAAGAGCGTTGCTATGGTTGCTGTGCACCAGCGGAGGGGATATCCCTTGTCACGGAGTCACCGTTACGGCCACACTGAAGGTGGGAAAACTCGGTATAAGTTCGGGCATTAGTTTCTAATGTACCAAGGGACTCTGCAAAACCGTTACTCGTAGTGATGTACTTTGTCCCCCTACAGGCACATTATTTCGCATAGTTTGCGTGTTCCCTCAATGTGCTGATGCGGCGAAGGAAGTTTACAGTATAGACTGTTCGGATTCCCAACCTTTTTTGGAGGGGAAGACTTCGGGAACATAGAGACAAGTTGAACAAAAAAAGATATCTGCTCAAATTTCTTCGTGTGACACCGGCTTAGACTCTCGTCTTTAGAACATGTTCGGTGTGAATGCGAATGTTCGAAACGCGCTCACACGAAACTTATTTCTCTGGCCGCATTACTTCGGCGCGTAGTGCGTTTGCAATGCATAAGCCTCGCATTTTACAATGCGCATATAGCTCATTATATATAGCCTCGTATCTGCCTCTCCCTTTCCCTGTTTTGCATCCCCGTTTCTTTTATTCTTGTGAGGAAAGCTGGCTGGCGACACGCCCTTCCCTGCAACCTCTCTTCATTTCTCTTCATTACAATCTTCTCAGCCTGAGCGGGACACCACAAGGTTACGTTGTATTGACAAGATATGCTTCTGCGATAGGTAGGGCTTTCACGCTAAGCATGAGAGGATGCTTGGTAAGCCAGATATGGCTGGCGACGTCGCCTTTAAGGCGCTGCACTGACTCGATGTGACGTCAGGAATTTTCAGATTGGTGGTTTAGCGGCTATGGCGTTGCGCTACTGTAAGCACGAGGTCACGGGATCAAGTCCCGGCCGCATTTCGATGGAGGCAAAATGCAAACAATTAATCCGAAGGCCCCCACTACGGCGTGCTTCATAATCAAATCGGGGTTCTCGCACGGAAATCTCCAGAACTCAGTTCAATTCAGTGATTCTCACAGCGAGTCCTAGGGTTCTAAATCATTTTAAATTGATTTTGTTTTACTCTTTATTCTGATTTTAATGGTCCTAAACTGGGGTTAAAAACAAAAGAGAGGTCCACAGGAAGATGGAGGCTTGAAGTGACAAACAGTGATAGGTCAAAGCATGTTGCTGAAACCAACGCTTCTACAAAGGGGCTTTCCGAGTTGCTGCCCTGACGAAGACAAATCCTCTTGCCGAAACGCCGGCTTCAATCACATCCCTTCTACTATCACTCTTTATTACTAAACTGGGGTTCTTTCACGAGCACCAGAAACTTGGTGCGCGAGCTTCCTTGGATTGAGCTCATTTATTTAATGGCTTATTTGTTTCTTTCGTCGTCGTCGCTTTTCCGTGTTCTGAACGGCAGAATCATGCCGCAGTAATGGGCGAATTACGGCCACTGGCTTCCCATTTCTTACGCCAGAGCAGCATCAGCGTTGTTCGCTGCCTTCCTGGTTTTCCTGCTCCCGTTCGTGAAAGACAATCGCCAAGCGTCTGCAGCAGAACCCGAGTCGTCAGCGAGGGGACAACGGAGTGTTCGAACGCAGTGTACAGACAACGCCTTAAATGCCGGTGCTTCTCTCCAGGAGCCAAAAGGCGCAGCTCCCGTTTCCATCCTCGCTGCTTGCGGCATGGCGGCAGCAACACCCACATCCTCGGTTCGCTGGTTCCCCTTTTGTGCCTCATCGGGCGCGCGCGGCCAGTAAGCCAAGCCCGAGCCGAGCCAGCTAGCGTGTGCCGGTCGCCCCTTGTTGCTGCGGGGAGAACGCGAGGGGGGGCCGAGGGGTAATAACGAAGCGGCTGGTTCGAAGCTAAGGAAGCCAACCGGTTGGCCCGGGTCAGAGAAGGGGGTTTTGCGCGCTCTCGCGGCGAAGGCGGCCTGGAGGCAAAGCCCTTGATGGGGCCATTCGGTCGCTCATCGCAAAAGCGATGGCTAACCCCGGAAGAGGCGAAATAAGCAAGCAAGCGCATTGACGCGATAACGCGGCGGCTGCAACACACCCGGCACGTGTACCTCTTTTCTCCTGCCGTCTTTCACTTTCTTCCGCTCTGGGAGATCGTCCGGGAGACTTTTATCTGCCAGCTTCTCTGGAGAGGAGAGCCTGCGCTTTATTGTTCCGTTTTTTCTCTCGGCGCGTATAGTTAGTGGCGTTTGAGCGCGTGAGGCGCCACGCGAGAGCCCCGATGGAAGTCAAGAGCGCGTGCCGAAAAGTTGTTGTATGTAATGGAGAGATTCGCGGCGTACTAACGCGGTGTTGATCGCTCCCTGTTCGGCGCGCCAGGCGGCGGTGTCAGGCGGGAAAGCGGACAGCCAGGGGGGAGGCGGATATAGCCGCTTGTCGTCGGCCGAGGCGAGCTGGCAAAGGCGTCCCATTACTGACTGCGAGGCGATTCTGTGAGCGCTCGCTATAATGGAGGCAGAGAAAAAATAGCGATCGCAATCAGAAGGAAGCAATAAGCGCGTCTCTGGAAGAAGGGCGTACGGTGCACCTCGGCAAGAAAGAAAGCAAAAAAAAAAGAAAGGAGGGCCCCTGCCAAGGGCGAAGAGTCGACGCAGAGGCTTCGTAATCACGCGTCTGGCGTCTGCGTCCAACGGGAAGCGTGCGCCTTTCATAATCAGAGAGCGGGGCTCTCTCGTCCTCGCCGCCGCCTGCGCGGCTTCGCGTTCGCTTCTTGACTCTGCGTTGCGGGGCCTTCTTTCTTCTGCATTACATGTTTATCGCTCGCGCAAGGTGTTTCCGGCAGCGATGTCGTGTAAGTTATATTGTTCGGGCGTTCTTCGAATGCTTGTGTTATATCTCTATTCTTTTTTCTTTCAACGAGAGCGCGCTGCAGTTATTGTCAGCCATAACGGCCGTTCCTTTCTTGTTCTGTACCGCCACAGAACAACGCATCGCGACAGCAGCGCGTTCTTGTTTGCCAGCGACAGGATATTACGCTCATTCCGTTCAAGTTTCCTCTTTGGAGACTGATGTTGATGTCAGATTTTGTGTTTGGTATCTCTGCGATTCGCGCCTTTGACGTGCCGTCCTTTCCAGTCTTCTCTCCGCATTCTTCTGCGCAAAGCTCTTTCTGTTTGACACATGTCGCTAGGAGCCCAGTGACTGCTATTTATATTCTCTGCAACATCCCAACCATCGTCACAGCTCCGATCACGGAAAGGAACTGCGTTACATGTAAATCAAGGTAACTTGCTTAATGACAACGTTCTAATTCGCACTTCGTGCTGCTTCGATGTTTAGTTACAGATCATTTTACCGGCGAAGAGGAATGTAGCCTCGAACCAGCTCGCCTCGCCGCTCTCATCCTCGCACTGGTATGTGAGGATCGCCGTTTCTCCCAGCGGCAGCTTGGAATGGTAGCGGTGTCAATGCGAATTATTGCGATTCTAACGTGTTCCGCCTGTGATTTCTGTGATGTCGGGTGACTCGAGGTCAGCAGGCTGCCACTATGCTGTATTTGGCTGCAAAAGTAACTTTCGGAAGCGAAGGTGAAGTGCATCTTCAGCCGTAACGACTCCGTGGAATCCGCAGTTTCGGTTGCAGACAAGAGTCGGCTTTGGATTGCCAGCATAATCAGAAATGACTAGACGCCGCCAGCTTCGTCGCGTGTATGTTCAGAAAATTTTGCTTCCAGCGAGCGCACAATGATGAACTCGGCACCCATGATCTAACTGCTATATGGACGAAAGGTGCGTATTCGTCTTAGTCAACCATTGCACGCCCATTGAAGTTATTATGTTCAAATGTGTTCTAATATCCTCAGGCCTGGCCCCCGACGTTCTGTCGGGATTTCGCCATGGACGTAGTATCAAAAGAGTACGCGTCGACTAATGAAACGAAAGGGTGTTCTTTTTGTTCTGTAGCCAAAGCCATGCCTACCGTGTGTCGGCCGCCCCTGGTTCACATGGACTTCTCCTGTGCTTCTGAATATCGACGGCGAGCTGTCTCGCCGATGTCTCGCATCGTGCGCCTTATTACTTGAGAAATTAAGGTTGCTGTTGCGAGCAGTAGTCGTTCGTTTTTCAGCTTTCTCGAGCCGGCGAGGTGCCCTTGCTCGTGCAGGCACCACTCGGAACCTCAGAGCGCGCATATTCTTTCAACGCGTCGCACGCTCCCTAGTTGATCGGAACACATTCGTGGCCGCTGTCGTCAGGCAGTATTATTCATTTTAACTGCCCTTCCGGTCTCGTTATCTTACAGTTCTTTACTTTACCTGGCACGCATTTTACCTTTAATTTACCCTAGTTTACCTGGCACCCCGGGTGCCAAGTAAACAATGTTTGGAAAATCACACCGTGACAACTTTAGGAGCACGAAAGCTAGCAATACCTGTTTTCTCGGAGCTTTGCGGTTACGTGGATTGGGTTATACGCTAGTGAGGCACACCGCATGGCACACTGAGGCACCTTTAACTGTTGTCACCTGAGTGATACCTTAATAGAGTTTTATGTTTGGCATGCAATGGTAACACGCTGCATGTATTTCACGAATCTACAATGTTGAGACTTGGCTCGCCTCCTATTTCAATCACGAACAGAGCTGGGGCGTCGCCTCTAGGCACGTAGCCGTTCGATATAGGTGCTATATCGAAGCTCTAAGCTTATTAACAACACGTTAAGGTGTTTCGTAATCCTAAAGCTTTGTTGACACCTCTCAGGAAAACGCCAAAATTTGCGACTCTTCGTCAACAGTACGTTCGCCGTGCACCCTGGCTCCAGCGCGATCCCACATACCGCCAAGGCGCCGGACGTTGGACGGCGCTGTGATCGCAAAATGGCGGCGACGTCAATAAATCGCTCCATAGACAAAGAGAACATTGGGAAAGTGAATGAAGTTCTGGCGCAGTTCCCCTTCTTGTCAGAAAAAGAAACAAAAAAAAAACTTGTCGCAGTTTTCCTGCCCAGTAGGGCGGGTGAAGTTGGCCCTGTACAGCCGTTGCACTTGTGATAGCCGCGACCGTTAACTTGTGGTAGTATGGCTCGGTGTAGTATGACGCGTGGATGGATGCAAGCTACAGCTAAGCAAACGAATTTAAATGGCGCGTAAAGGTGGTGGTGCCTCTACTCCTTAGTGCGTTATGATGCAGCCCGCCGTTTACAGCGACGCAGGCGTTACATATGAGCGGCGAGGGTGACGCGTCACCATGGCAGCCCGGCAAAGTTGGGTTTTGCCTAAGCGAGCGTCAAACACGCTGTGAGTGGTCGGAGCAGACGAAGTTCTCCAGTCTTCTTCCACTCGACAGCGTTGTTAGCTCGCGTTTGCTGCGTGTGTGTATCTCTGTTATTTTTGTCGAGTCTGCTCTTTGTCGTTGTTGATTCGTTTCCTTCCTTTTCCCTCTTCCGGCCTTGCTTCCCCGTCGCTTCCATGTGCGTGCTGTAGTGAGCGAGGGCCTTCACCCCGGACTGGCGACAGCAGCTTATTTCACCCCTACCCCCCCTCCCTCTCTCTCTCCCGTCCGAGGGAGCAGGCAGTGATGGAAGCGCGTTATTGTATTTACGCCGCAGCTGTGCTCAATGTGCCGTAAAAAGGAAGGCCATGTCCAGCTTTTACGTCTTCCGGTTCACTGACCGATGTTGTTGCTGCTACTCGGGCCCCTCTATCCGCCGCGGTCGCGCGCGCGTATCTGTGTTTGTGTAGCTAAACATACATACATACACACATGCACACGTACGTACGTACATACATACATACATACATACATACATACATACATACATACATACATACATACATACATACATACATACATACATACATACATACATACATACATACATACATACATACATACATACATACATACATACATACATACATACATACATACATCATGTACCTAATGTATGTTTGTATGTAGTATTTTTCTCTTCGCCGTTTTTTTTCTTGTTTAGCGTGCGTATGGAACTTTCGTATGGAACTGCGGGAGGAACGTCGGCGGACAACGACTGTCCTCCCGCAGTTGCACTCCAAAGTGGAAAGCTATGTTTTTGTTAATAGCGCCTCCACAGGGCCGTCAGGTCTGCTTTAGGCTAACCAGGCTGGTGTTGTCTAGTGTAGGCGACACAACGGAAACATCAAATCGAACCCAATGCATTTAATTCACATTAATGCGTTATGATGAGCAAGAAAAACCTTCTTGGTAGAAGATTATACAGAAAGAAAGCTTGGACATCGGACCCTTTTTCGAAAATCGATCGATCACTGTGTCGTTTTCTTCCTTCTTCTCATCTTCCTCCTCTTAGTTTTCGTTATCATCATCATCATTGTGTTACGACGTGTGGGCTCGGAAAAGTAGTGCTCCGTTTCCTGTTGAGAAAGACGAAATGAACAAGTGGAGCGTGTTGATTCGCCAAGCAATTTGTACATCTATGTCGCACGTTATAAGTTGTAAAGCACGTGAATTTATAATGGCAGCAACACTTTTCTTCTTTTTTTTTACGTATGCGTGGTAAGAACTTTGCCTTTGCCATTTAAAAGCGTATCAGATACGAGACAAGAACATGTGGCGTGAGGCTGAAATGGTTCTATTCGGAACTGTATGGCCCCACAGCTGTAGAAAAGCGAAAGTGGCACGTCGAAGAATGTCTGTGTCGTAGCTGAATTTTTTTGTGTCGTGCCTAACTCCTTGCAGCGTCCTAGTTGTTTCTAAACTTTGGTCGATGGAAAAAAAAGAACACAAAAGGTGGTGATGGGATGATGACGTAGTTTAAGTAAACGCATGGGGTGCAGTCCTGATCGATGGGCGACAAAACAAAGCGAAAATTCGAGCACGATTCCTCTTTTTCAAGTAACACCAAATACACATGGTAAATCTTATAGCAACGAGCAATTGCAACCGCCTACGTGAGGTCGTAGTTTTCGTGTCACAGTGGTGAAAACGTATGCGGAAGCTCGCGGAACCTTCTTTTTCTTTTTTTCTTTTCTTTTACGATTCCTCTGCAGTTGCACTCGATATCTGGCTGAAAGCGCCGAACTTGCGTGACGGTTCTTCCTTCTGCGTTTCCTTCTTTTATTTTTGTTTCTTTTTTTTCTGTCTCTAGCCTAGTGACAAACTACAAGCGCACGTGCTCCTAAACAACGCAGTAGAGAGAATTGCTTTCCTCTCTGGTAACCTCGGAGGTCTGAGTGGTTCATTTGTTTCCTTTGCTTCTTCCTTCTTGGTTCTTTGTTCCTTCGATTCGTCGTCGTCGTCATCGCTAGCGAAGGAAACGCATGAAGTGTCCGGTGCAGATCTCTCGACAACACGCTATCTGTGTGCGATGAGCAATCGACTTTCGTTTTTCCCCTCCTTGTCTTCGATCCGTGCGCTCACCATCTGTTTTGGCACGGCTGACAGCGCCTGTCGCCGTCTAGGTTGGGCATTTACTTATTTTTATTTTATTTTTCCTGCTTCATCTGCTTATCCGTTGTTGTTGTTTTTTTTTGCCACCTGTGCCCATCTCGTTCTATATGCGTACGCGTATGCCGCTCGCATCAGCGTAAGATGCGACACACGTAAGCATGTACGACAACGCGGGTTAAATATGGTTGGGGAAGGGCCGAGGGGCGTAAGGTGCTTGTGCTTCGTTTTCGTGCTGTAATATTGAACTGAATAGTTGCGATTGCCGAAGATAAAACAGTTCCATAACACCAGGCAAAAAAATATCTTGACGAAACAACGTGAGAGCTAACGTAGCGCTTATTTTGTTTTGTCTTGTTCTCGGTCCTGTATATTGCGCTGTTTTATGCTTGACGATAACTACACTACCTTGGTCATTTGCGTGCGTGCGTGCGTGCGTGCGTGCGCGCGCGCGCGCGCGCGTTTGTGTGTGTGTGTGTGTGTGTGTGTGTGCGTGCGTGTGTGTGTGTGTGTGCGTGTGTGTGTGTGTGTGTGTGTGTGTGTGTGTGTGTGTGTGTGTGTGTGTGTGTGTGTGTGTGTGTGTGTGTGTGTGTGTGTGTGTGTGTGTGTGTGTGTAAGGATTGTCTTGCGCCTACTCATCCACCTATGTCGGAGAAGCAGCGCTCGTCTATACTTTGTGCGCATTTCTGCGTACTGCTCGTACTTAATCCAAAAGATGGCGCTTTAGAAGAGTTGAGCGAGGGTTTCCACGCTTTTCGTAAGGAAGTATTTGGGTCCTTAGTCCATGGTCGCATGGGATCGTGGTCGCAGAGGCCCGCTGTAAGTTCAGAGCTTGTCACGCCTTCGTGTGTTCTTTTGTATCTCGTGTGTTTTGCGTTCCTCGTCTCCATTCGCTGTGTTTAATTTTCCTTGTATTGCTTGTCTTTCTTGGCAGGCGCTGAAGACGGGGGTCACACAGCTTTCCGTGAAGTCATAACCAGAATAGAACTAAGGGGGCGTTTGCGCTCAAACTACGTTTCTGTAATACAGTACGCGACGAAGCGGAGATATTTAAGGCGCGTTTAGATGTCCAGTTGAAGGAACTTGAAGTATAAAAAAATGGCACACCTTTTTATTTTTATTTCACGGCACCGTGTGTGGATTCGGCTTACATTAAGCCCTGTGTGTCGCGTTTTTCGTTCATTGCACGGACCTTTAGACGGCTCTTGATTCTGCAGAGCCCATCTGTACACAGAAGGTGTACCATTATATTAAATGTACTCAACATTTCGTTTATCAGTTTTCCTCAAAACTCCGAGCGCATAGTTATCTCAAAAATTGTATGTTGTGAAATAATATTCGTTATTCTGTGTTTTTTCCAGCAGGTGCAACTTACGACACTCGCTTCGACGAGAAAATATATTACCCACGTATCTCAGATTTCTGTAAACTAATGCCGTTGTGCCGAAATTTCGCCAAAAAAAAGTTAATTTTTTTTAAGGATTGGCAGTATCGCTCTCTATGTCACTCTCGATACCAAAGACGTCCACTCGAAACGAAATCTGAGCGCTGTTCGCATCGTAACCTCGCACTCTCTCAACTCGCATTTCCCATCTATCAAGATGGGGTACGGTTCGCGATCAAATGCTCAGTATTAAACTGCCGCTTTCTTTTTCTCCTCGGTCCTTTCGTCTTTGACAACAGTTTTTCGTTAAACACTTGGATCTCCTATTCCTCGCATTGCGTCTTTTTCTTCTCTTCCTTTTTTCTTTATAGTTCTTTCTTCAGTCAACTATCTAGCAGGAGCTGTCATATACCCGTCTGATGTTTTCAAAGCTCGCAGCTGTCGCCTTCGTCGCTATCATGAGCTCGTATTCGAAAACTTTTCCACCTAACTGTTCTTTTTTCTATTTTTCTCTCAGTGTCTTCTGCTCTCATAGATAAACGTCTTATCGTAATATGAGTAATATTTCTTCTTTATTCCTGGAAAGTAATAGTTCAGTCGATGTCTTTCTTGGTGTATGATGGCGAGCGCATCATATAGGATGGAAACGGCACGCTTCTTCGTCCGCATTATTGCAGTCGCACTGAGGAATTTTAGCGTGGCCACTTCCGTGCAAGAAGTGTTTCCTTCATAGCCCGTTTCTCCTCTGTCGTGACGTCATGGTGTCACGTGGTCAGCCTTGAAGGCGACGCCGCGAGCGACGGCGCGAGTTGGAGCCCCGTTTCTCCTCTGTCGTGACGTCACGGTGTCACGTGGTATTGAAGGCGACACCGCCGCGCCTGAGGAGCTGGGTTGAGCTCTAGTAATATGCTTCGCATAAAAAAGAAAGTAAACGGCCACGCTACACACACAAAAAACTACCAAAAGAAAACACTTCTGGTGAGCAATTTCCTGCCTGCACTGGCTCGAATGTTCATTTCACAAAGTAGTAAAGTAACTCGAGGCTTAGTTTAATTTCTACAAAGAGAGAACCGCGAAGTTCAAGTCTATGAGTAAGGTGCGGGAAACGTTTACTAATGTACTTGTTTTATTTTTTTCTTGATTCTTGCCCGCTTTTCTTTTTTTCTTTTTCTTTTTTTTTTCTGGTGACAATCCAATTCACGAGAGCCGCATCACATCACTGAAACGCTAGTTAAGCGTTAACAATTTCTTTGATCTTCCTTTCACTCAAGCTTTTAGAAAATCGAAGTTTTCGGGCGGTTGAACTATCGATTGTCGATTAACTCAGTTTCCATTGATCAAATTAGTTTGCTAGCCAAGGTGATTTTTTTGTAAAATGTATTATTGTAAAATGATATTGTAAAATGTATTATGTTATAGTGTACCTCTCTGAATCAGCGAATAAGGAATAAAAGTAGCTAATTGTAAATATAAGCTACGCGCAGACTACTGGGGTATGCTTGGGAGACAACCATTTCCTCTAAAATATCGAACCCCTTCGTATTGTATAGGAGCCGGGGTCGGGCATGTAAAACGGTATAGCTGGCCCATGCGGTCGTCCGACTTATCCACGCCAAGGACGTCGTTGAAGGGAGGAACAGGTTTTCATCGAAAACGAGAAGTAGCTTATTTTATTTACGATATCTACATGAGGAGTAGAGAAGGTTACGAATCATCAGTCTAGCAGTACTGAATTGAAGCACACCCTGAGGAGCCGAAAGAGTCCGCTTAAATCCCCTCTGTCCTCCCTAGGTCCCTAGTCGAGAGAAATCTTCCGTCACACCTTCGTCCGTCCGGAGCGTCCAATGTGGTTGAAGGACCTGCCTTTGAGGGCGATGGTTCACACATTCACTCCCGCGCATTTTTTTCACTGAACACACCGAAAGGAAAGAAGATTTGTATACAGGTATTGTCACGCTTGACATAAACTAGCGCGTCTTGGTTAGTAGGATGACCCAGAAATTAGCTGTAGCGTCTGTCAAACGACCTTGACGGTTAACAGTGGCCGTGAGGAAACGGCATAGAACGCTCTTTTCTAGGAGTTTTTTGCTCCCATCGTCGGGGACGATGGGAGCAAGAAAGCCTTATCAACCTCTGCCCAATGTAATGCAGACGTAAGAGATGCTCAGGGCTGGCCCATATATCTTACCTACGCATGACCAATAGGACCTATACCGTACCTAAACTCCCTCTGTTCGTCTGCTGCTTGAGGTGTTTGAAAGTAGATGCGAAGTTTCCGAATTGCCGTCGTTAATCTCTTCAGTGCACGGCTTATTGTGTTAGCAAGTTCCTCGTTTTATAGCGTAATGAGGATCTCTGATAACGAGAAAGCCTTAATTTTTGAACACGTAACGACCGCTCATAGTCCCGTGGTTTTCAGCAATAAAGATTGACTTCTTTGTAAAAGCTCGCCCCTATCCAGCGCACACTATCTGCTCATATTTCCGAGAGACAGTGCTTTTTTTTTCTCATGCAGCCGCTTTCTATCGGCGCTCTGTTTCCTTTTCGAACTGTTTTAGAAACGTTAATCACTTTGTTCTCGCTGCAAACGAGGCCTTATTATTTTTTTTCTCCGCCCAACTAGGGAGCTTGAGCTAGGTCAACACTGTTTCAATTATGTCGCGCACATTCCCGCAGTATAGCGTGATTGATCGCGCTATCGAATGTAATAGAGTTTAAAGATATTTCGAAATTTCCAACGGTTTGCTCGGCCCAATTTCGAGAGCCCTTCTTGCCTTTTTATTTTCTTATAAGGGACGGCCGACGCCCGTCATTAACCGTTCTTTATTGCCTTGGCGCCGTCAGCGCCATCTGACAGCGAGCGCGCTGCTCAACAATGGAAGCTTCAAAGGGGCTGCTGGAGTGAAAGAAACGGCAGGGCATGCTGTTTCCGCCTGGCTTTTGCGGCAGTTCGACGTTTACAAAAGCGGCGCCGGTGATATATATATATATGCTTGTTTCTCTATGTTGACTTCCATTTCTGTGTCTCTGGAATCAAACGCGTCATCTTCCTCGTCGAAACAAATAAACGAAAATTTCGCCAACTTCTGGAAAGCGACCGAACGTCTCGAAAAAGACGCGTGATCAACCCTATACCAAAGTGAAGGAACCGATCCGCCGCGAGAGTTCTCTTTTCTCTTCTGCTTGTTAATGGCGATCCCCGCACACAAGTTGCACAGCTTTTTTTTTTCTCCCCCTGTGTTTTTTACTGTGTATTTACCATCATCTATACGCGAGTCCCGTTTCCACATAGAATAGAACACTTCCTGCTTTTCAATTCAGCGACTTTTAGCGACGTTGCTGTTGTCCTTGCACCTCCGCTTTCCCTCCTCTCAACTTCTTTCCACGGCCATCACCGAATCATACCCTGTATGGACTAGATCGTGCCGCGCAAGGGATTTTTACCTTCTTGCGATTACGTTGCTTTTCTTTTCTCTCACATCAAAAAGAAAAGAATCTAGACGGATATCCCAGGTTTCGAAAGTGGCTTTCCCATACGATCTATTCTCATATATTTTTCCGAAGCTATTTTATTTTTACGTGTATCCTCTCCTTACGTTCTTCTTTTGGTGGCCTCCCGCTGGTCTTTAAATCAGCGACTTCTCGCTCCGCCCTATTGAAAACACGAGACAGGAGGAGGAGGAGGAGGAGGAGGAGGAGGAGGAGGAGGAGACCGTAACGCCTCTCTCGGTTGTCTATTTCCTGTCTTTTAAAGCTCGTGACATTATTGGCGTTCCTCTCTTAGTCCAATAAACGCGAAAAGAAATGAAGAAACCACACAGAGCTTTCTTTCTTTTCCTTCATGTTGTTTTTAAACAAAACGTGAAATAAAATGTCTCCCCGGTAGACAGCTGCTAGCAAGACATAAACGACAATGTCTGCGAACACCCCCTCGAAAGACATTTTCAAACGTAGAAAGCGAGTAGATAGGATCGCCGTGCGTTTGTGACTGGAAGAAAAAAGTATATATATATCATCCCGATCCCGCTGCCGTTCCTGTTCTGTTCGACGTGTTTATTTGTTCACTTATCACGCCGCGGTGTTCGAACGTTCACACCCAAGCCGGTATTCTTTCTATCTACGGCCCCGTTATACGTACCGACATCTTCTCTCTTTCCGTCGGATTTGTTCTGTTTTGACATTTTTGTTTTTTGTTTTGTTTTCGGGGAGCGATGGTCTTCTCGTACTCCTATACACTTCCCTGTTTGCCATCGGGGTAGTGCGATTCTTGTTTCCGATTTCTCTGGTCCTCCCGTTTCCTGTCCACTTCACAACTTTTCCATCCACCGGTCGAGAACTCGCGTGTGTGAGTGTTTGATTTCTCGCCGTAGAAAAAAAAAAAAAAGCTCTTTTCAATTCTTCCTCAAGTTTTCTTTTGTCTCGCCTACCCCGCCTGTTTATCTCTCTTTCTGTTGTCTTTTTCTCTCTGCGTACGCTGTCTTCTTGTTGATTGGTTGCTTCCTCGCGTTTGTGAAGTAGACCTTGCGGGGGAAGGCGTGGACACGGCGTATACAACGTGAAGAAAACATTGTCGCGCAAGGTGTCTGGGGTTGAGAAGTAAATAAACGCGTGTACTGACGCTGCCTTACCGAAAGTGCGTTGGTGTGTCGCGTATGTGTGTGCGTTTGAGGATACTGACACAATATCCACGTGTCTCACGAACTACCCCCCCCCCTTTTTTTTTTTACCCTCGTTCACACACTTCCCGCTTCCTCCCATCCGCATGGCCCTCACAGTTGTCACTTCCGCTTTAACTTCCACCCCCCCCCCCACCCCCCAAGCCCCTCTCTCAGCTCTTCTGTCAACGGCTCCGGTGCGATGCGTGTTGTTTACTGGCCGCTTCGGTCTAAAGTCGTAGCCGTTCCATTTTCGCTTGTCCCTAAGAGCGTCACTGAACCGTATTTACCGACGTCGTCCCCGCCTATGCCGCCGCCGGCTTCTGGAGCCCAACTTTCTGGCGTTCCTTGCGAAACGCTTTTTTTCCGAAGAAAATGGACTTTTGTAAGAGGCTCTCTCGTAAGCCCCGCACGTGTACCCGCAAGAGCGCGCAGATAGAATCGGAGAAAGGGACAAAGACAGGTTGCGTTTCAAATCTTACTCTCAGCTTCGCGCTTGTGTTCTATGTCCTAAAGTCAACTGCGCAGTCCTAGAATCTGCTTCCTTTCTTATTTCGTATCACTTTATTTCTTTCTCTTTTATGGAAACGTTTCTTTTCTTCTTTCTTTTGTCTTGCGGCGTAGCGCAATAAAAGAACAACAGTGCAACCGTCCTCGCATATCCCGGCAGTCCGAATTCCCACCCCGTAAAACCGCCTATATATCGTCTTGACGACGCCACACAGCGCATTACCGGAGGCTAGCATTCTCGCTATGCAGGAAGACAAACTTTTCTTGAGAATACAGAGGTCCGTTTTCGAAACCTAGTTAAAACTCGCTCGTACCGAGGTTTCTCGACTCGCTTGTTCTTATCAGCTACAACGTATGACCTTAACGTAATCACGCCTGGTATGGTTAGGTTATAGCTGTTACCCAGAGTAATAAGTAGTCAGCTGCATCGGACATAGCGCAGTCGTACGAATGGCTCGTGTGTGCAGGCAGGCTGCTCAGGGAAGCTTTTTTTATTCACGTGATGATAGCTGCACGAGGTCTGCTGCGCAGCGCAGTCTATAGTGGCACCTCGTATTTTTCTGCAGACCGGCCGTGGTGGCGTAGGAACTTTGGCGATGCGATGCTATGCCCGAGGGTGCGGCATCGAAATCCGGCCGCGACGATGGCATTTCGATGAGAACGAAATGCAAAAAAAAAAAGAAAAGAGAACACCCGCTTAGCGTGGATTGGGTGCACGTTCAAGAACCCCAATTGGACAAAATTAATCCGGAGTCGCCCGCTACGGCGTGCCTCGTAATCACGTTGTGGTTTTTGGCACGTAAAACCACAGAATGTAATTATTTTTAATAGTTCTGTGGTTCTTGCTATGGGAACGGGTCTTCGGTCCTGTCTCGTATATCGGCAGTATCAAATCACCGATTTCTATTTTCTTGCGTCCTCCGATGCGACGGAGCAAGACGCAGGAAACGAGATGTATATGGCTCAGCGAAAACGTGCAAGCAAAATACAAGGAGCGATCGGAGTGCTACGGTGGCGGTCTTGCGAAAACCCCGTATTACTCCAGGGGAACGCGGTGAGAGGCGTTGTTGAGGCTGTCAGAATCGATTGCTGCGAGAATAAGAACTGAACTTCGTTTTCCTCATTTCCTTTTTCTCAGTATCATACTTTGTATTTATTTTATTGTAAAGAGTGAGTGGTGTGGGTGTGTGTATGTGCGAGCGCACGTTTGTGTGTGTGTGTGTGTATTTTGGGCCATGTGAGATTGCGTTTTTTTAAGCTAAAGAAAAAAGACATATTGCCCTGTTACTCTTGATTGTATCGTCCTCGGAAGCGCGTGCATACAAAGTGCTGACTGTTGCGAAATTGCGGTTTTGCAATGGCTTCCAGAGGGATGTCCCACGACCGTCGTTGTTGAAAAACGCGGGAAGGAGATTGGCAACGTTTGAACGTTCCTCTGGCCTTTTTAGAGCGCAGCTCTTAGTCGCCCGTTCCTGGGTTGAGCGTTGGCGTCCTTCGGCGTAACCGAATGAATGAGCACAGCGAAGGATGAAAAACGGCGACAGCCAAGAGAGCGCGAGGAGAAAAGCTGAGGAGAAGGGTATGGCGAAAGCCTGAAAAGGGAAGCGTATAGTGCCGCGCAAAACGTGTTCTGCAGCGACGATCACTATACGACGTGGCGCCAGAGTTGCACGTGTCGTCTGTTCACCGAAGACGCCATCGAAAAGGCATGCGGCGAGCGCGTCCACTGGCACCATATGTGGAAACAAAGCGCTGCATGAGTGGAGGTCTGTCTGCGGCGGCTGCTTTGAATCGCGCCCGCGCGTCACCCACGCGCTGCCTCTCGCGATCTCCCGATTAGCGAGACAGTCGCGCCACACCGTTTTCAAAGTGCCGCAAGAGAGAGATTGTCCGCACCAGCCAATATATCGCGAGATGAAAATGCGTATAGAGCTGCTCCCAAGTTTCGCATTAGGGAGTATCGTAATTGTCGGTCAATTTTTTCTTTCTTTCTTTCTTTTTCTGCAATCTTCCGAGGACCTCAAGTAAACCTTCATTTTCTCAACGCAGAGTACACGCTCCCTTTTCAGCTGACATGGGGATATATTTTTTTTCAAATGTCAAAAGGGGGATGGAAAGGGGGGGGGGGTAGTGCAGGTGCAGCAGATCAGAACCTTGGCTGGAGCGTCGACGTACTCTGGTAGCGATAGGCATTGGTGAACGAAGTGCCGCCTCCTACCCCGCGTTGCTCGCTGCTCACTGATATAAGAATCACTGTGACTCCGTGCACAAGGGTGCGGGAGTGAGTGTGTTAGTCCACGCCTTCAACGCGGGTCCTTCGACGACATTGGACGCTCCGATTGGACGAAGGTTGGACGGCAGTTTTCCTTTGCCTAGGGATCCAGGCAGAACAGAGGGGTTTTAAGCAGACATTTTCGGCTCCTCAGTGTGCTTCACTTTATTCATTCTAGACTGATGAGATGTCACGTTCTGAACTCTTCTCGTAGATATTGCGAATAAGCCCAGTACTACTCGTTCGCTATGAGAACATGTTCCTCCTTTCAGCAGCGTCCTTAGCGTGGATGAGTCAGAGGACGGAATGGGCCAGCTGATCCTTTTTATACGTCCGACCCCAACTCTTTACAACAGTTACTAAGCACCGTAATTAAGCTCCGAAATTCGCTGTGGGTAGACCCGGTGCTGTACTTACTGTGAGGTGAAATCCACGACTTCCGATTGTCTAGTACTCTGGGTAGCGGTGTTCTTGTCACTTGCAGCAGCGGGTGGCGACTTCGCGTCGTTGGTTTCAGGGGTCGTTATAAGCGCATGCTACTCGCTCTTCCGTGGCTTGTGTACAGGTCGCGGGAGAAGTAGCTCAACCATGATGCATTGCGCTTGCTGCCGCCCGTTTGACACCTTGCATCATGAATTTGGTCGTTCCGTGTCTTTCATTGCGTGGCACTGAAATTATCGCGTTAAATGCTGTCATTGCATAGCATTTTTATATGTAGTTGCGCAACGTTATGCATAGCTCTATAGCGTCACGTATCGTTCTATCGCGTTTACCAGCTCAACCACTATAAATCATTCAGGAGTGGCATGAAACTCCAGGCGCATGTTTTATTTTATTTCCTAACATACTACCAACGAAATCTTAAAGGTTGCTCATAATTTTGCTTTAAAGATATGTCTATTACTAAGCACCTCATGTGAATATTGAATGGTGCATTTTTTTTTAAATCATGTGCTATTTCAGTGTTTTTGTTTTCTTTTACCTTTTTTTACGTTTACTTTGGAGTATCTTAAGGCCGTCTTGGTCGAAGGCCCATGCCGCGGCAAAGGGTTTAGCCGCCATTCACGTGCTGCGTCAGACTCATACGAGCGCCGGTAACAGATATGGGGACAAAAGTAGACAGGAACTGCGCAGTTCATATCCGTAAAGCCCGACTGTTTCAAGCGCTCCTTCCTGGCTGACAGAGATCGTTAGCGCCGGGCAGACTACGTGCTTCCTCCGCCAAATCCTTGTGCACCGTATATGTTGATGGCCGGTTGTGCTCTTGCTTCTTCTGCTGCTTATATTTTGCCCTCTGGAGACTTCTCTTCGGCGACTAGCTTTTCTTAATCCTCGGCTGGGCAACTTCCTTTGCACCGGTCATCAGAGCGAAATCGGCCTCGTTCCTTCTTGTCATCGCAGTTACCTTATTTTTCCTCGCTCCGCATTCTTATCCCTGCTGCTTTCTTCCTTCTCCTTCATCTTCTCCTCCTCTTTCTTCTTTTTATTTTCTTTCTTTATTCTGAATCACCGAGGCGCGCACATGCAGCGTGGTGATCGTCAAAGGACTGCTGCTGCTCCTCTTGCAGATAATCCAGCCTTGTTATCCCCAGATTGCGCAGCGCAAGACATTGCGTAACATAAGAATTGGGATTCGTTGCCTCGCCGGTGCTTGCAGTACGCGTGCGTGCAGCGTTCGTGTGTGCGTGCCTCCGCGCGCGCTACGCAACGCGATAGTCAAGCAGTCTCATTTCTCGGCCAGTGCCCGCTGTTACTTCAGCTCTTGACCGTCGCTGCTGTCTTTTCTCATCTGCGCAGAGAAGGTGTGCGCGCTTCGTGCCTCCTATACTTTGCGTCGTTCCTACTCTCCGCTCGTTATCCTCCTCCCCGTACACCCTCCTCGCCTGAGCAGCACAACGCGCCCGCGTGCGGGATGTTTCGAAACCTCGCGGGAGCCTCGGAGAAAACCTTAGCGCTGCTGGGACGTTTGCAGAAGAAAGAAGGAAGAAATTGGAAAAGAAAGCACAACGAAAGAAGTTTGGCGAAGCGAGGGGAGAGAAGGGGACGCGACAGTCGAAACGCTGAGGTCATTCAAGGCGTGTCGAAAGACGTGGACGAAGGGAACGCCCAACAGAGGGAATGGCCAATGTAGCCCGTCTTCCCCGGCAGGTCGGTGTGCGCGCTCCCGAAGTGGTCCTTCAGATACAACCGTGGGCATTTTGAGGCCGAATTCGTACGTGCGTGCTTATGTGTATGTGCTCCGAGAAATCCAATTTCAGCGACGTCGGTGTAGCGGGGCTTCTTTCAATCCCTCGCGTGCCAGTTCTCTTTGCTTTACGTGTACCGATCTGACCGTACCTTTGCGGTGCCCTTGTTTCGCGTAGGCACAGCCTACTTTAGGGCAGCGAAAGTGTAGAGGTCGGCTGAAGGGACGCGCTCTTTGACAGCCGCCTCTGATTAACACAGCGGTTCTCTTGTCAAGGCTCTGAAAATGGAGCGTTCACTTCGGAACGGTTTTGTCGACGTGAAAACGTGGACGTTTACTTTTATTATTCTTTTCCCGGCTGTAATGAGTTCGCTATAGCGAGCTCTTCTGGATGAAGTGAAAATGCTCGCTAAACGCGTTCGATTGCTTCGCTTATTCATCCTGTCTGACGCACGACGTCGCACTCACTCTGAATGGGAAGCTTTGTTCTTAAGCATTATTCACTCGAAATGCCTGTTTTACGAATGGGCCGGTGACCCTGTCAGGTGTCTTGTTTTTTTTTCTGTTGTCTTGGATTTGCTCTCTGTGCCGGCTAAGTGTGTGCGAGACTCTCCATAAGGAAACGAATGTACAGGCAAGAAATTCTAATCAAGCTACCCGAGTACAGTGATATTGTTTGGGATTCATTTTTGGGCGCTTTATTACGCGTGCTTATTTCTTATGAAAATTTTCCAGGCCATTCACCACGTGGCTGTGACAAAGCGCTTTTTAACTTAAGATCGCGCTACCGCAGCTGTAGTGAAAATGAAAACGAAATCTAAACAATCCGGATGAATTGTCAAAAATGATAAAATCTGCTCAATATTGTGCAGCTGTCAGGCACACCTGTTGTGGTGAAGAAGGGAAGAAAGAATCCACGAGGATTATAGAAGAGAAAAAAAAAACTTTAGTGGTTGTACAGCTGCCAGGTACATATTTAGTTATTTATTTACTTGTTTTTTGTTTGTTATAGAATTGCTCATTCCTCAGTTCTCAATTACTCAGTTCATGGAGAATGGACTCACAGTTTCCTGATTGACTCTCATAATCAAGATATGTGCAAAATTGAGTCTTCGTATAGTTTAGAATCTTAACTGAATATTGTGAGTTTGAAGGATTCTTTGAAATAATTGGTTTCTAACTTCTTAACTTGATATACTAAGAAAATAGTTTATTTTCTCTTACGGTTTGCCCTTTGTCATATTTAATCGCTGCTTAAGGGGCTTGCTGGTCGTGATTTCTTTTTTCTTTTTTTTTGTCTCTAGCTTTTCTAGTATTTACCCAGGCAATAAGGAGATAAAACAGAAATTATTATTCGTGGATACGTCTCTTGCATGTAACGCAGTACCTGCCTACCACGTCGCTTTAGCGTATCGCGTACAGTGTCCATTGGTACTTGACGCGTGTAAGCAGCTCAGTGAGAAGACTTCGTCAGCTTTTTCCTTCCTCACCCATACTTTCTCTCGACGTCGTCATCCATCATTGTCAAAACAACACCGACCCGCCATGCGACCAAGCATTGCTCCAAGGCGCCTCTAAAAACTAATGGAGTATCTGACAATAACTATAATCCACATTCCTCTGACAACCATGATTGAAACTCGGTCCTCTTCAGTGTTTTCCGAGGACTCAACGTCAAACACTGGTAGCCCGAGGCTTCCGGTCTTCCGGGCGCGAAATGTACGCCGAATTCTAATCCGTATCCAGCAAAAAGTTCTGCAGATAGAGCCTCAGGGGGGCGCCTCGACAAGGGAAGAAATTATAGGGGGGGGGGGGGGGGAGGGGGTTAGGTCGCACAGGCTAGATTTGCCTGTCCAGAATGTCACGACGTCCACAACAGTCGACACGTGACAACTCTCGACTCCCTTAGGGTATATGAAACTCTCTGCGACGATAGGCGAGGAGACTGGGCGTCATTATCGGACGTCACCGATCACGCGCGTTCCCGTACAACCCTCACTTCACTCCCGGCGCTTCTCGCAGTTAAGCGAAGAATCTCTTGCGGCGTGGGCTCACTTATTCGTCGATGCTCAGTCTACGCTGCAATTCACTTTGCTTAGTGTGTAAATGTATGAAACGTGTGTGTTAGAAATCATAGTTGAAAATTGTGAATTAGCGTAATGAAAAAAGAAACGCCTTCCGAATGGTTGTTTCAACTATATAGTACGTTCTCGTTGAAAAAAGAAAACAATATTTATTGATGACCACGACAGTAATACTACGCAGGAGTATCCCAACAAATTTTGTTCAGCTTACCGTACTCTCAGTATATATGGCGGAGATGTCTGTCTCAAATTTTCTCAGTAAGGATTTCGATTTAGTAAACGCGCGCGTGTATACTTGTCCTGTTTATTAACGCTGCAAGACATGCAGGAAATGGAAGTTCTGTGTAACTTCTTTCCTAATTATACGAACGTGATGCAAGTGCTGGCTCCTTTAGGTGGCGTAATCTAGTCGCGAAACACACGCACGCACGTCTCCGGAGGTAAAGACGTCAAAATAACGAACACAGGCAGAAAAGATACGCAGTTGTTTATTCAGTACGGCTGCGTGCGGACGAGCGCACGCTTAAGGTGCAACTCTGTTATGCCGAAATCTCGCGGGACTCTCTGCGAGGCCCCGCGCGCGGAACCAAAATGAGTGCTCGTCGTCCGTACATCGAAGAGGTGGTGTGCACACCTGGGACGACTCGTGTATAGTTGCTCAGGTGTAGTACCTAGAGCGAGTGCATCCCTCCTTCCCAGCAGGCATTCTCGGAGTGCTCTTGGCTTAACGGCGTTTGAAATATTCATCGAAGCCCGACTTGCACGGCCAGCGGGCGACGACGTGGCTGTGGGGCGGAGTGCCGAGGCAGGCACACGCGCCACTATAGGAGTTGCACTGTCACTGAGCTATTGCGGAAACGCCAGGCTCACTTCGTACTTATTCGTTTTGGTATTGCTAGGCACGTCTACTCGTCCATTTCCTCTAGATATGAGCCCTGTTCTCTCTCTCTCTCTCTCTCTCTCTCTCTCTCTCTCTCTCTCTCTCTCTATCTATCTATCTATCTATCTATCTATCTATCTATCTATCTATCTATCTATCTATCTATCTATCTATCTCTCTATTTCTCTCTCTCTCTCTCTATCTCTCCCTCTCTCTCTCTTAATATGCACCTGCTATCAGAGTTCGGCAGCTGTGGTGTTCTGCTGCTGAATACTAGATCACAGAATCAATATATACGCTGTGCTAAGGCAAAGCGGAAAGACATGTAACGCAGAAACATGCGAAGCAGAACCCGCGTCTGGTTGGCGGCTAAGCTTTATTCTAAATTTTTCTAATTATTTGGTAGCCTCGCCCACGTTTCTCGCGTCAAGTTCAAGCTCCAATTTCCCATGCTTTTTTCTTGAAATTATAGAGGGCCGTTAGCTGGGGGGTCAAAAGAACAAGTGTGCTGTCTTGACCGGTACCAGAGTCAGCAGCTGCGGCTGCAGATACCTATCACAAGTAAATAGCAATGGCCAAGCAACTGACCAGCTTTGCCAGTGGAAAACTGGTGAAGAGAAAGGGTAGCTTTGGTCCTTTGCAGTGAAATTACGACCTAATTAGCCTGCTCCTGCTGCTGATAATTATGATGAGGAAGAATAAAAAAATAGAGACTGCGTCGGCCGCATTTCGATGGGGGCGAGAGGAAAAAAACACCCGTGTCCTGTGCATTAGGGGCACGTTAAAGATCCGCGTGTGGTCAAAATTAATCCGAAGTCCCCCACTATGACGTGCCTCATAATCAAATCGTGGTTTAGGCACTTAAAGCCAGCCTCCTAACTCAATTAAAGAATAAAGAAGTCCGTAATGACTTAAGGTAATTCGCAATCTGCCACTATATGAAGCTTTCTCGCAATCCCGGATGTACACATAAGGCCCTGCACTGCCCCGTGCTACCCAGCCTGTGATCAAGCGCATACTTCATTGTAGTATATAGTCTGCCTCGCCTGTTAAATCGTAACCTCATCACGCACCGCGATTTAACAGCCTGCGCTTTTTACTAGCTACAGAGCCAGCGACGCGAAGTGTTGCGTAAGCTTTCTTGAATAGACATCCGGTTGAGAAAGAATTACTTGGTCACCGTGCGCTTGAGTATAGAGGTCAAGTGAAGAAGTTGCTTTCAAAGAAGCATTGTTTCTGCGCAGATACTTCGCATTTGTTAGTATAACAAGCGGTTAGTGTAATATAATTACCGGTAAATTCGGACGTCCTAGCATTTCTGAGAGTTCTAGCACGGCTGCCATCGATGAGTGCAGCTAGCAGTAGTCTAGTGAAGTACTCGCAATTACAGCCTGCTTCTATCTCGTCGGCATTCTTTTTTTTCTATAACCTTTCTTCTTTCGGCCTCGCCTTTGTGAAATTATGACGCGCTACATCGTCTGATTGGCTGCAAGGGCGCCACGCACTTTCTGAGTGGCTAAAAGTTGTAAACTTGGCGGCCTTTGTTAGGTGCATTTATTATTATCTTTCCTGTCAAGCAACGCAAGATGTAATCGCAGTACGGATAATCTTTTATTTTTGCTTCAGAGAGAAAGAGAGGTCATAAGGGAAAGGCAGGGAGGTTAACCAAGCTGAGCCCGGTATAGACTACCCTGCACTGGGGAAAGGGGATTGAAAGAGGAGAAGGAAGAAAAAACTTCACAGTTTGCACTGTTTATCGCTGAGTCAGTCACAGGCGGTCATGCAATCGGGTGCATTTCAAGAAACACACCAGCGCCTTTGTGGTCTTGCACATAGCAGACACACGAGGCCACCGGCCCAAGATGTTCTCCTCTGTGAAAGGCTGGTTGTCTAAGTGCCCCAAAGCCGTCCGAAGGGTACTCCGCTCATCTTCATATGTGGGGCAGTCACACAGGAGATCTTTGGTCGTTTCTTCCACACCACATGTACTGCAATTGGCATTGTCCGCCACTCCTGTTAGGAATCAGTAGGCGTTTGGTAAAGAAACTCCTACTCGCAAGCGGCACAATAACGTTTCTTCCCATCGGTTATAACCAGGTGAAAGTTGTAATGTCATAAGGAGGTCCATGGCATTTGGGCGCCGGTTGATGAACTCCGGTGTGTCCCTATTCCTTAGAGTAATAATATGGGCAAGACCGCTGAGGTGCCGCGCTGCATCCGTTCTCGACAGTGGTATCGGGGTGCTTTCACATTAATATTACGGGCAGCTTTGTCGGCACTTTCATTGCCAGTAATGTTGTAGTGCCCAGATAGCCACTGAAATACAATGTCGTGGCCTCTGTCCAGAGCTTCATGGTAGCGTAATCGTAATTGTTCATGTGGGCTCTCTGCTACCAGTTCTTCATGTGAGCTGTGGCGCAGAGCTAATGCGAGTGATGGCAGGGCTGTCTTTGAATCGCAGAATATAGCCCAGCGATTTGGTGACTGTTGTTGGACACATAGCACTGCGCTACAGAGGGCGGAAAGTTCAGACCCTGTCGATGTTGTGACGTGACTGATTTTGAACTTCTGGGAGATTGACATCGACGGAATGGCTACCGCACCTGTAGAGCTGGTTACAGTCGAAGAGCCATCTGTATAAATGTGAACTCTATTGGAGTATGAATCATGCAGTAGATATCGAGCGGCTTGATACAGGGCGCAAGTTGGCAAGCCGGACTTCTTTCGAACTCCTGGAATAGAAAGCCGCCCTTTTGGCTGCCGGAGATACGACAAAGGACAAGGTGATCTTGCTGCAGGCGGGAAATCGGATGGAAGAGATTGTCGGTACGAGGCTAAAATATCCTAAAAAGTTGCCTCTGGTCTACTTTCCGAGAGAGAAGCAAGGCGCTCCGACCGGAGTGGGGAAACGTGACGAAGATGATTTCTAAGAGCGTCTTTGGCGATATACGTACTGGTGAGATGTTCCCTGGCGATGACAATTGCTGTTGCTGTTGAATCGCATCGTGGTAGACCCAGACAGATTCTAACGCTTGAGCTTGCATGCTCTCAAGCACTCTGACATTTGTCCTCCGGGTACTTGAGAGCAACGGAGTGCTGTAATGCAAGAAACCCATGAAGATCGCTTTATACAGTTGAGGCATAGAGCACACCGACGGTCCCCATGATTTTCCACCGATGGCTTTGAAAAGGTGACTGATCCAGAGGAGTATCTTCCTTAGGTAGGATACACGGCGGCTCCAGGAGAGGTGACAGTCAATAACTATTCCTAAGAATCGATGGGTTCTCTTGTACAAGATAGGCTGGCCATTAATAGGCACCGGTTATCCAGTCATGGATTTTCATTAGAAGGCGACTAACGCGCTCTTTTCTGTTGAAACTCCGAGGCCTTGTCTCTGAAGATAAGTAGAAGTCATCATCGCAGCCTTTCGTAATGTTGCGCCAACCTGCGGGCGAGTTACTCCTGAAGCCCAGATGCAGATGTCATCTGCGTAAATTGAGAGACTGACCGACTCTGGCAGGGCTTTCGCCAGCCTAATCAAAGCCAGGTTGAATAAAACCAGGCTCAAAACGCCACCTTGTGGAACTCCACGGCTGGTGTAGGGTTCTGTAGTTTGACCATCCTCGATGAAAACAAAGAAGCTCCTTTGGGTCAAGTAGTTCTAAATCCACTGAAAAGTGCGGCCTTCTATTGCTGCAGCCGCGAGCGCAGTCAAGAATGGCTTCTTGAGAAACATTGTCACAAGCGGCCCTCACATCTAAATATAGTGCTGCAGAAAGGCGTTTGGATGATTTCTGTTGTAGGTTCGAAGGCAGAAGATCAACAACGTTCTCGACCCACAAACGGCCACGTCGAAAACCTGTCATTGTGTCCAGATAAACATTGTAATGTTCAAGGAACCACTCGAGGCGCATGACGATCATCCTTTCCATCAACTTGCCAATACATCTGCCGAGAACAATAAGTCTATGTGATGTCTGTTCAAGGGGAGACTTTCCTTGCTTAAAGATTGGGACAAGACGGCTACGCTTCCACTCAGAAGGAACAACACCGTCACTCCATGAGACGGTGAGATGACGCAGCAGGGTCTCTCGTGCTTCATGGTCAAGGTAGCGGAGAGCAGCGTACGGGATTTTGTCAGAGCCGGGCGAAGAGGAACGCCTGCAAATGGTTAGAGCAGCCTACATTTCTTCCATGGAGAAAGCTTTGTACATTGCCTAAAGCTGCATGAAGGGAACTTCGTGCAATGCAAGAACCTTTAGTAGCTCTCTGTCACCTGCAATTGTCTCACAAAAGTCTTCTCCAACATCCGCTTCTCGACAGCCTTGGTGGAAAGCCACTGCCTCAAAGGGGTGGCGATGCTGAGGAGGGTGCGAATGCCCTGGAGAGTTCGCCATACGCGAGAGAGAAGTTTGTGTGGGTTCAGTGAGATACAGAATGATCGCGATCGTCATTGTCTAATTTGTCCATGCGACGACGAATCTTATTCTGCGTGCGCCTGGCCTCCTTAAGGTCTAGAATCGGCTTTGTGCGTCTATATTTTCTGTCGACATGCCGACATACGGCACGCATCATTTCTAATTCAATGTCAAAGTCTTTGCGAGTGTCTGACCATCAGAAGCAGCGCGTTACAGCATGCATCGCGTCCGCAATCACAAGCTCTATGCTACGTGCAAAGTCGCTCCTTCGTTCGGTGTTCACAGAGGCTTGAAATGTGGGCTGACGTTCAATTGTTCTAGAGACCATAGGGGAAGACGTACAGCTTAGACCTTTGCTGACAACGTAAGTAGGAATATGGTCACTCCCACGTGTTTCCAAGGCAGTAAACCAATAGACGCGCGAAGTAAGGCATCGTGACATCAGATTCAGATCTACGCAGCCGCTGTACGACGACCCTTTCAAGATTACAAAGAAGGCGCCAAATAAAACAACAGACAAAGGAAGAAAACAGGAGACACGTAGGCGCGAGACACGTGTCTCCTTCCTTCGTCTGTTGTTTTATTTGGCGCCTTCTTTGTAACCATGCATAACCAACTCGCCCACCAGCACGTGCTCAGTGACCCTTTCATGAATGTTGGGCTGCCATCGTTCAAAAGGCAGATGTCATAATTCGAAGCAATAGGTACAAGAATGGCCCTTAGAACGACAGAAAGCTGAGCTAGTTGGTAAGGATTCATCATGCAAAATAGAAGTGAGGCGTGCAGACAGACGTTCGTGTTGTCTACTTCTCTACTCTATTGTCCTGTCTGCACGCCTCACTTCTATTTTGCCTAAAGAATGGCCCTGCCTCTTAAATTGGTTCTTGTACTTCCCCAAATTGGATGATGAGCATTGGAATCTCCTGTGCTTATCCAAAGACAAGAGGTCGTCGTCAAAACATTTGCAAGCCTTTTGTAGTCTAAACGACTTGATGAGGAAATGTAGCTGGCGACGAGTGTGAAGGAGAGCCTCTTCTTCTTTATGCAAAGCACACATACTGGTTGTCGTCATGGGGAGGCATGGCCTGGGCCACATAGGTGAGCTCTTTGCGAACATGAATTACGACCTTGCTGCTTTTGTCACACGCGGTGGAAACAAAAGTTTCGTATCGTGATATTCTGAGGAAGTTTGTCACGTTTGGCTCACAGATGACAAGCACCACGAACTGACTTACATATACAAATTGACAAAAATTGGAAATGCATGATTTCAGGCCTCTCGCATTCCACTGAAGAATTGAGGCATTCTTGACTTCTTGAAAGGATGGCTTCTGTAGAAGTGAATGAGCCGTGTTTCTAATGCAAGCTTTCAAGCACAAGAGCGAGAGTCTGCTGTACTTGTAAAGCGTATCGAGCAGTCAAAGTTCTTGCATTTCCCAAAAGTGTGCTAATCGCAGCCATTAGCATATTCAGCAATACAACCACCTGCGCATCCTGTTCAAGCAACTTGCCGGAAGCAGGAGGGACGCTCGATGAAGGCCATGTACGCCGCTCAAGCTCAGGAGGCGGGCGGGCATTTGGCCGTGCAAGCCAGGCAAAGTCATAATCACTTTTCTGCGATTCTTTGTCATTCATAACGTTGCGTTTGGTCTCGCGCAAGGAGTGCTGTTCCACATTTCGAGGTAATGACGCCGCTCGACTAAGGTGGCGCTGTGCGTGTGTGTGTGTGCGGGGGGGGGGGGGGGAGGCCTTTCGCGTTCTTTGGCGAACATCGGCGGTAGTGGCGGCAGTGTCGTTTTTTCACAGAAACGGCTGCTTCTATGTGCGTAGAGTCTTCCCTTACCCTCTATCTCCTTAAGTTTAGATTTAGGTGCACGTTAAAGAATCCCAGGTGGTCGAAATTTCCGGAGTCCTCCACTACGGCGTGCCTCCTAATCAGAAAGTGGTTTTGGCACGTAAAACCCCACAATTTAATTTAATTTTTTAAGTTTGCTCTACTCCTTCCTGATTAGGAGGCAATTTGTCGCCGTGGCTTCATGCGATCCTTTGCAGTTTCTGCACTTCAATACAGTTGCCTGGCAGGATTCCGTAGCGCGAGACTCAGCGCAGCGCGCACATGTATATGCCGCGTTAATACAAAAACCTCTGACGTGAGCCATCCGAAGGCACTTGTGAAGCACTGCAGAAGGTTCGTAATGCATGGTTTTACGGGGTGGCGCACGGTTTTATGGGGTGGCGAAAATGACCTACCTTTACATTAGACGGTATGGAGTCGCCCCTGAAGACTATCTTCACACATCGTGAATTGTCAATCCTAGATAACTGCATGATGGTAGCATCAGGAGTGGCTGTCTTAACATGGATAGGAAAGTCTTCATTTGTTATTGCAACATCTACGTCGTAGATGATGCCTGTTGATGTATTCCTGTCGAGTGGAATGTGGACGCGCACTCTGATCCCGTTCAAATTAGTGACTGTACGCAAGATGTCAAAAGCGGTTAAATGCACGACATCTACAAAGAGTATGTTCGTGAGGGATCCTGTCTGGTCCTTTGCTTGACAGAAGTCTAAGGTGTTCCTGATTCTATTTGCGATTACCTTAGTAAATAGTTTGTAGGCAACGGACAGTAAGCTGATCGGTCTATAATTTTTCAAGTCTTTGGCGTCCCCTTTCTTATGGATTAGGATTATGTTAGCGTTTTTCCAAGATTCCGGTACACTCGACGTTATGAGGCATTGCGTATACAGGGTGGCCAGTTTCTCTAGAACAATCTGCCCACCATCCTTCAACAAATCTGCTGTTACCCAATCCTCCCCAGCTGCCTTCCCCCTTTGCATATCTCCAATATCTCATTTGGTACCAATCTTTCAAGGAAGGTGGAGACGGCTTGCCTATTCTGCATTAGTCAGTGGCGAAATATCTCAAAGAAAATCCCTCGTTGCGCCAAATCCCAGAACGTTGCCTACTGATACAGTTTTCAGGCGACGCTGATCGTAAACTGAACGTTCATACCGGTGACGTGGAAGTGTAAAGCGGTAAAAAGGTGGGCACATTGAGCCGTTACTTTCGGCCTTGACCTACTCTTTAACGACGCTGGTCGGGGAGCCCACCACGCGGTTTGTGGTGTTTTGTAACGCGAAAGGATTTAACGCGTATAACTCGTGCGCACATTTCAGTCCCGTGAGAGACGCGCGTGGCGCAAGCACGTTTATCAGCTCCGGTTATTTGACGGCGCCGCGGCGCTTTTGGATTCGTGTAGCAGATGGACCGCGTAACGTGCGCGTGTCGAACCGAGGCGCAGAAAGAGAGAACATGCGCCAAAACTCCGAACTCGGTTTACGTCTTTATTATTTTGTTGCCTGAAGAGGCGACAACAAGCGCGAATAAGTTTAGTGCTCGGTGACCAGAAATTTCGCAGAACCAAACTGCGACGCGCGCCGCTTGCCGGCGTCTGCCAAAACGGCTCGCTCGGCTCGTACATTACGTTGCATTTGCGTCTCTCTCTCTCTCTCTCTCTCTCTCTCTCTCTCTCTCTCTCTCTCTCTCTCTCTGTTTGAGAATTTCAGTCGAGCGCATTCGTTTCGCGCTCGAGAGGCAAAAATAAGAAAAGCCATTGGGCATCGAGTCGGCGTGCCGTTCAGTGACGCTCCGCCGGCGGATATCTAGACGCTTTTGCCCATAACGTTCATTTGCATGTCTCTCTCTCTCTCTCTCCTTCTATGATATATTTTGATTCCGTTAATAAACACTCCCCCGCAGATATGCCTTCTCTGAGGTCCCCCTAGTCAAATCGAATTACGTGTTTTTTCTCTGTGTTTGCGTTGTTTTTTTTTTTCTTTTCTACTAATGGCGCAGTTGCAGATGTGGATTCCGCGGTCATCTCCTCCTCCCTTGGGCAAATTTAAAACGTTGTTTACCGCAGTGCCTCGTTTAACCATCCAGTGCCGCTTGTTCGTTTGCTTGTTTCCGAAGTTATGTTTAGAGAGAAAGCTATTTATTTATAGAACCACCGAGAAGTCTGGCTGGGCTAGGTTATCCGGAAACAAAAAAAAAATAGAAATCGCATTTCTAAGAACGTAGCTCCACCCTTTACTAGAATCGCTGTATTAAATATATGTAAGGAACATCATATTTAAAGCAGCTTAAACCAACCCTGAAGCGCTTTTCGGACTAATAATAGAATTACCTTAATATTAAAGAACGTCGTCTCACGAATTTCACGCCGCAACAAGTTTTCGAATCCTTAAACTATAATTGGGGTTGTCGCCCCGATACCCCGGCTTTGTCCCTCTTTTCGTATCCGCTAGCGCGCTGGAAGCTACACAGCGGTGAAAGCCGGGAGGGCTCAGCGCCGGCTGCCAAAAAAGTGGTGTCGCGGAGGCGCTCGTCGCTGCACCCCGTGTCAACCGCCGTTGGACTTCGCCACGCAGCTCGCCGCTGCCATCTCGGAGCATATCTATTTTTGCATTTATTTAACTCAAAATCAACACTTGCGTATTACTGAGAAAACTCTCGCGACCACAAAATCAGCCAATATCATCTCTATAGATGCAGCTGCTTTCGATGACGCCGCGTGACGGCTTTGCGGGAGCGAGAGCAAGCGAACTTTCGTTGTTCTTGAGAAAAGATGGTAAATTATCTGCTGCATGCAGTGCAGCAGTGTTTGATTCACACGTTCACAGCAGCCTCTATGGCAACGTTTTCTTGCTATGTTCAAAAAAAATATTTCAGGGTCTCTTTAATGGTGCGAAATTACCCGCCCCGGTGGCTCGGTGGCCCTATATGTCGTGCTGCTGCTAAATACGAGATCGCGGGCTTGAGACCCGGTCCCGGCTTCTGCGATGTGGACGCAATGCTAAAACAGTACTGCACTTAGATTTACCGAAACCTTAAAGAACTCTGGGGGGACTCAAGGTTTCTCTTGCTACCAGATAGCGGCTTTCGGACGTGAAACTTTAGCAGTCATTACAGGTGCCGTTTTCTAACGCCATGTGGAGCGAATAGTGAGAAATGGACTCTTCCTTGCATGCGTGAGAACGTGGTGCTTTTACTGTTCCCCCCCCCCTTTATTTTTTGCGTGGTGCTTGTGTAGTGGTGATGCTTCTTTTTCATTTTATTTGTAATGCCACACTTAATGGGCCAGTGTGGTATGTGGGTTCCATTCGCTCGATTCCTTTTTTGTCATCCATCACTCCCCAATGTACGATGCCGACGGAGCGCCCCTACACTGTAACATTATTTACACACTTAAAAGTGAATAAAGGTGTAGTTCATCACTTGCACCTTTGCATTCAGAGATTGATGTAAGGGTGTGAGTTATAAACCGATGTATACCCTTCTACACTTTTAAAGGCGTAATTTAATTTACAGTGTAGGACCATTGACGAATTGCGAAAAGGAAAAAATTTAAGTAGAATCGGTACATTATCTCGGACCCGTGACAGTCAAGAATGTTCTTTCCTGTTTGTAATGTCAGTCTGCGATGTACATAGTGCTTTATTTTGCAGAGTTGTATCAAGGTTTAATTCAGTCGATGGACGGATGCGAGAAATCAATTTCTATAACAAGCAGTGAATAATGTAGTGCCTTGCTTCTCATCTAGATAAAACAAAGCTGATCTGTTTACGCATTCGGCGTAATGGTGTTATATTGTTTAACTCTTTCTGCGTTTAGGTCTCAGCACACTCAACGCAGCAGTGATCAGCGTATCGTTGCTTGATTACATTGGATTTAGTTTTTGCGCAAAACCAGTGAACTAAAACAAATTCCGCGTTGTTAAAATGGTCTTTAATTAGGGGAAAATGAGTCATCCACCCGACCGTAGCAATCGCTACGAAGGAAACCCATACAGATTCCTCGAAAGAGAAGCCTCCAAGTTGAAGAAAAATTCGCCCTGGTCCTTCGCATTTCAGGGGCAGCCGCTCTGCCACCTAAGCTAGCGAGGCAACTAACAGATGGAAGGGCGAAGTTGAATTCGTCAACTCGAAGCAAAGGGAAGAGTTTGACATAACAGTTCTGCGGAAACCCGCAAGGTGGAAAGAAGTAATTAATTAGGGGAAAATGAGACATCCACCCAATCGTAGCAGTTGCTACAAAGGAATCCCATACGGTTTCCTCGAAAGAAAAGCCTTGCAGTTGAAGGCCACCTTTGCAGCCATTTCTACGATTGGGTGGATGTCTCATTTCCCCCTAATTAATTACTTCTCTCCTACTTGCGGGTTTGCGCAGAACTCTTATATAAAACGGTCTTTGTTATTAGCTGCGTAAATTAGCTTCTCAAATCGTCATCTGCGGTCTATTGCTGTAGTTTATTTCTGGGGTTTACATATTAAGGGATTTTTTAGCCCTCAGCCCCGCTTTCCGTTGATATAAGCGTCCTGGCAGGCTATGTAATGATAGATCCGCATGGGCGAAGCACGGGAAGAACACAACACAACCGTTGACCTTCTAGTTCCTTCTAGTGCGTCATGTTCCCGATCCTGGCGCGCGTATACCACCGTAACGATGTTCCACAGAGGAGCATTCGCCTATCCCCGTTTCGTCTAGGCTCCCATGTTTTTTGTCCTGTTCACTTTTTTTCTTCAGCGAGTTAAGGGCCGGGCTGTTCTGCTACGTGCGAACTTTTTAATGCGTAGCAGCGCCGGGTCCCAATTTTTGACA
Source organism: Dermacentor albipictus (assembly GCF_038994185.2). Taxonomy (NCBI): domain Eukaryota; kingdom Metazoa; phylum Arthropoda; class Arachnida; order Ixodida; family Ixodidae; genus Dermacentor; species Dermacentor albipictus. The sequence goes on from NC_091822.1 coordinate 173,017,107, forward strand.
CCCTCCTACGCGTCGCTTTCAGTTGTCATTTCTGTTTCGCTCTTGTTCTGCTTGGTTTCCAGCGCCAGTGCATTACCCATTGTCGGTGTCGTATCGACCAAAGAGGGGATGGAGAAAAAGAAAATGAAGAATTGTCGTTTCGTCCCTCGGCAACCTAATCTAGGTGTAACTGCTGTGGGCTCACAGTACGTCTCCGCGCACGGCGTCGCCAAGTGGCCCCCGAGAAGTGGAGCCTCACGACGCGGCACGACGACGCACGGCGATAGACCCACCGCAGGTTCGAGCACCGAGCCGAAAGACCTGGCCGGCTCTGGCCGTACGCATGGGCGCTCTCCCAGGAACACACGGCGTCCAGGACAGTTAAGGCGTTTATTGATCACCAATGGCCAACATGTACCAGACTGCACCCAAACACACGGAGTACACTCGGCGCCCGCGGTTCCCGATGGCGAGGAAGGCGGGTTACATGCCGCGTCGAACAATGGTTTACGCGCGCGGGCCGAAATGCGTTCGCAAACGCTACCTAGCGCTTCCCGTCACCGACAATGGTCTGCGACGGTTCGGACACGCAAAATGTGACGCACTGAGCGCCTGCGACTACCGCAAGGGCGGAACGCAAAGCCACTCAGCAAGTCACACTTACGCAAGCTAACAAAGCACGTGAACGTCCCCAGGCCGGGGCGTTGGGGACACAAATAGCTGGTCGTTCACGTACCTTGCAGCTTGCCTCTCGTGACCGGCGCTTGTCCCTGTCGCAGCCCGACTCCCCCGCGCACCGCGATCGTCCCCAGTCGGGGCTTCTTCCCTACGTCACGCCCCACGACCCAATCGCAGGGCCGCGTAGCATGACGTCGCGGGACGCGGCCGCGGCGCCCGGGGAAAACGGCGCGCGGGTCGAGGGGCAGGGAAATGAGGGGAGAGGTTTTCCTCGCAATGGCGAATAAGTCCGGAGCCTTAGGCACAGCAACGACTGCGCCCCGGTAGACCGAAGGAACTCCCACACTGCAAATACAATCCGTGTCCTGCGGTAACGCGGGCTCGCCACTAGACGCCGGGGGGGGATACAGCCGGGCCTGGTTTCTATGGGGCGAACGCAGACGCGACGTCCTGGCGTTGAATTATAAATGGAGCTCCGCTACACCCGACGCCCCTTTCCCCTTTTCTCTGTGCCCAAGCCTCTTTCCGCGGTTTCCACAGCATGCGGTAAGCCGGAAAGAGGAGAGCGGTCTGCAGTCGGGTATAGTTCCCAACAAGGCTCTACGCGTCTGGCTTCGGAAACTGCAATGAATCACGCATGGTCAGGCGGTGAGACGACACGCCAGACAGAAACAAAGCGGATAAGTGAATCGCCCGCCGCTGCCTCTGGGAACCAGATAAAGACGTGATGCGAGACGCGCAGCTTCGGTGTCGTCACGTTCGAGCGAGTTTGTTCCCGTAGTTATTATTGATGTCCGGCATTGTGGCCCGCTCGCATTGTTCCGTTTGGGTCGCCTGCTGGAAAGCGAAAGGAGCAGCCAGGGCTCAGATGGTGTACCGCCTTCGCGCATGCTTGCGTGGCGCTACATGTTTCCTTGGAACATTCTGTATAAGCGCCGTTACTTCTTGTTCGTGTGCAGACGTTTTGATTGCCAGCGCATAATACAGAAGCAAAACGAAAGGGTAGATTTGCTCTCTCTCTCTCTCTCTCCCTCTCTCTCTCTCTCAAACACACACACACGCGCGCGCGCGCGTGCACACGAAGACAGTGACTTCATTAAATGTAGCTGTCGCCATCACCATCCGCTGTGGCATTTATGCCGCTAGTTCGGGGTGCGAGACAATTACGTTGGCGTATTTAGATGATGTGCGCGTAAATAACCCACACTTATCAGAATCTATCGTGAGCTCTTTGCTGAAACGTCTCTAAATATCCAGGTGTCGCTTAGCGCCTTTAAGACCCATCAGTTTAGTGTTGCCGCCTCTCTCTCTCCCCCTCTCTCTCTCTCTCTCTCTCTCTCTCTCTCTCTCTCTCTCTCTCTTGATTTGTGTAATTTACGCTGGTTTACTAGTTGGTTTAATAGCCTTTGAGGCACAGGAACGCATTCTACATCAGAGCCAGCTCTCCCAAGACCTGCTGTTAAAAGAGAGAGATAATTATTTAGAGAGAAGGCAGAGAGGTCGGCCTGAGCTAAGGTGCTCTAGCCTGCTACTCTGCACAGGGGTAGGGGGCGCAAAAACATGCGCAAAAACAGGCGCAAAAACATGCTCGTTAAATTCTTACGTGAACTCTTCGAGTTGGTATACTAATACACGCAAAGGTCACTTGCCGACAAGCACGCAATGATCTATCTCTACTAGTGCTGCTTAAAGCAATATCACGCATCAAATCGCTGCCACGGCATGCGTTGGAATCGGTACACCACGTGTTGATGCCATGTTGGGAGAGGAAGAGTACCGTCTTTCTTCTCGGTCAACCCCGTTTGACTCATCATTGCAGTCTGTCGCGAAAATACCCATGCACTGGTGTCGCCGCCGGAGTATGCCGGCTCCTATTCGTTGAACTTGTGTGTATGCAGGCTCAGCGTGTTTGTTTGTTTGTTTGTTTGTTTGTTTGTTTGTTTGTTTGTTTGTTTGTTTGTTTGTTTGTGCACAAATTCATGTTAGTCCTGAATTATACGTGGACTTGCCTCACTATTGCAACAGACAGGACACGTTTTCCTCAGTGGTGGTGGTGATAACTTTATTGCACACACGGGAGTTGCGGACAGTGCGCGCTCGCGTTAGAGTAGGGGTGTTCGAATAGCAATATTTCTGGGTAAAATCAAATGCGTAACTTTGCGGAAAACGACCATGGAATATCGAATGGAATACTGAGTATTTTCTCTTTTATACCCACAGTGATATGTAAAGGTTGTGTAAAGTCTGTTGGGTAAACAGAATACTAAGGAAGGCGGAAGTTTATTTACATGAATTGGTGCTTTCAGTGCTCTTCAGAACTGGACGGGAGCAGAGTATAACGCCACTGGACGGCACATCGTGTTAAAGGGATACGGACATGGTGTGCTTGTCCAAATAATAAATTGCTTGGCGTAGAGTGAGAAAACAAATTCATAAGCTGCCTAAAGGCGAGGTATACCTACTGAATGACTGGAAAATATCTAGCAGAAGTTAACTACGCCACACGTTTGCCCACCAACTCACCCAACTGCAGCAGAGTCGTATTCGAAAACTTGATATAGGGAATTCTCGAAATGAATGCTAACGGAAGAGCAAAGATTGTTCTATTCATATTCCAAATTTATATTTCCACACCCTTGCAGTAAGGGTGATGCGCCGTAAGGACGACCCATTGCGTTAATTACTTCAGCGTGGTCTTTTTTCATCTCTTCGTGTCAGTGCAGGCTTAATGATCCAACCTAACATTTAAATTGGCGCGGCTCGTGACTTGTTTTGTGTCTAGCTTTCCTTTTTTTTTTTGCGGATTAGTGCGCGCTGTTAATTTTTACCGTGGTATAACTTCCCGCTTAGCATGGCTTAGCACTCGCTCGCTTCACTATCAGCCGTTTCTTCTCTCCCCCCCCCCCCCCCCTCTTCCCCGCTTTCTTTGTTTAGACAACTTCCAGAGGCGTGCTCTGGGAGCGCCCTGTGCGCCCCAAAAGTCATTATTGCTCCCTCTCACTCCTCTCTCCGCTTTGACAAAAAGTCGGCTTTGAATTAGCGGTTAATTAAACGCCGGGCTAATGAATTCATTCGTCTCCCGGTTTCTTGCGCATTCTCTATCCTTGCGTAGCAGCCGTTTCGTGCTCTTGTTTCTTGTGCCCGGCGTGTTTAATTGCGCGGACATTCCTGCGCATAAGCGCAATTCCTTGCGAGCAATTTCTCCAAGTTAGCGAACCTGGCAGAAATTTTCGTTCGTTATGTTCTTCCATATTTTTTTTTATGTGTCTTGATCTTTCTCGGGGCGTCATTATTCGAATCCATTAGAGAAGTGCGCCTCTTGACGGCGAACAACGCGCGGTCTTCTGCGAAGGTGGATAATAAACCTCACGACCATGTACCCGCCGGGCCATCTTTGAGAGAAAATTGCTAACATAGCCCCGGTGCTCCTCCAGGCAAGCACAAATTGCTATTGAAACCTGCGCGGAGACGTGTGTTTGGCTGAAACTTTCAGTTCTCCAGCGCCGTCTTAAAAAGAAGACACCCGCCGCACTAAAGCGAAATGGGAGTCTCACTGTACTGCTCTCCTGATTTGAAATTGGCCAGCACGCCATAGGTTCGTTCGTGCAGTCTCTTTGTGAACAGCCCATCTCGCTACGTCGTTAGGTACGTTGACTAAAGGTGGACAACCCACGCACGCGACATTTGCTTGCTATTCTCCGTGCGCACTTTTCTGTCGCTTTTCTTTAACGATGATAAGATTTTTATAGCAGTTCTATATTGTTGCAGATATGGGCCGAATTCACAACGCTCTTGGTTCGCAAATACTCTTTGCCGTAGCCCTGACGCCTTCGCTAACCATCTGCCCCGTATAACGTTCGCTTGCTATCTTCAATTTAGAACACTTCGAACGTAAGAATTCTCTGTGAGTACGGGCCCACTAATACCCCGCGTACTTAAATCTCTTGAGTGACTTACTTTTCTCGCCTTCAATCTGTTGTCGGTATTTAGGTGACAGTATATATAACGGATCTGCGTATTCGTCCTGCGACACACTTCAAGGTCGTCGGGACAATGTGCTCCTGAGATGAGGCTCACGCAGTGCGTTGGTTTTCAGTGTCGCCATATAACACCGCGCGCTGCGAAGAATCTTAATGGATTCGCCGCCTAAGCGTCCTGCTAGGCTCGGCAGCCAGTCGCATCGCGTCGGCATTCAGCATGCGACTGCGTGGAAGCGCGTACGTATTTGTGCGTGCGCGGAGCGATTGGAGAGAATTTTAATTGATTCGCGCGATGCGATTCGGGCGAGACGCGGTCGCTCGCCTTCCCGCTCCCGATGCCGACGCTGCCGCGCTAAAGTTCTTGTTCCGTGAACCGCGTTACGTTCATAGAGACGCGGCATATGCAAAGAGAACACGCGAAGCTCTCTCTCTCTCTCTCTCTCTCTCTCTCTCTCTCTCTCTCTCTCTCTCTCTCTCTCTCTCTCTCTCTCTCTCCTTTAGTGTTTTTGACGCCTGTCCGCTCCGAGGCGGCCGCAGGCGCGGCGGGAAGTCGATTCAGATGATTGGGACGCTAGCGTTTTGTTTTCTGATCGCCGTCTTGAAATTCATCGCGAGGCGTGCGATTGGCTCGGCCGTCGTTTATCATCGTTCTCCTGACAGGCTGACTTTGGGTTAGCGCGTACCGCGCAAGCTGTCTGCCCGACGCCCCTTCCTTTTTTTTTTCTTTATTCTGCTTTTTCCGACGACGACGCATCGTTTTGATCATCGTATTACTGTCTGTAGCGCCTCGATTAATGGCGCTCCGACGCCTCTTTATTTTTCCTTGCCTGTGTTTGTATAGGAATTTCGCCTCCGTGCACTTTCGTCTGTGACCAGAGGAGGAGCTTCTATTGCTGTACTCCTGCTCTTGCAACGACCCTGTGCAGCTAATAAAAGGTTCTTGCCGCCGTTGTCGCCGCTGCACGGAAGCGCTAGTCTTTCTGTACGGCCATCTCTCCGTCCGCTTCTAATACTGCCTCTACGTGTCGTGTTTCTTTGTTGCTAGGTTACTGGTTGGGGTCGACAGTGCAGGTTTATTGGTTGTTAGCGGACCACGGGGTCGTGACGTCGTGTTTCTCGGGCGGAGCCGCAGTGACGGGGACGCCTTAGCGGTCAGCTTCTTTTGCTCGGCGCGAACGAAGCGCCGCCCACCGTTTGACGTCGTCGCTTAGAAAAGAGCCGTTTGATAACGGACCCGACTCTCGCGCTGACTTTCTCCTCACATTATTCCGTATCGCAAAGTAGTCGCACTACGAGCGTCCGTTGCTACTAACGTGGCCACTACTAACCTTGCATCTGAGCTCGGGATAATTATTGTGTATTTATTTCCTTACCCTTGCGAGCGTCGCTCCACGCGTGGTCATCGCTACTGCGCGGATACGAAACGATTCCGTTGGAGAACTCTAGCAAACATTCACGACATCGAAGGGGTTTCTTGTGAGCCTGCCTAGGTGAATGCGTGGGCGAAGAAAATAAGGTTGAAATCTCGGCCGAGTGCATTCCAGGAAAGATCGACGTCATGACCTTTGGAGTCGTGGTTCCAGGGAAAATACAGAGGATGTCCTATTATATTTTTTTACTTAATAATCGCCTATGCTTTAGCCACTCTAAGACAAAGAGGGTGACTTGTTACGAAGAAGCAAAGCTATATTTATGTTGTCCTAGTGATGTCCTTGTTGTCGTGTCCTTCATTATGATTGCCTTCTTTTCACATTCCTCATTCTTTCGCCGGCACATTGCTTCTACGTTGTTGGCACGGCGCTTATAAATGCAACAAAACTCACATCTTTTCACACACCCTCATACCCTTGTAACCAAAACGGGTTTGAGTTATAGCGTGGTTTACACCCTTATTCACTTTTCAAGGCGTGGATTGTGTTACACTGTATGTCCTAATGAAAACTGGTGCACACGTTCGTTATATTCTTCTCTTAAAAGTAAGTTCGTTGCTGTACGACTTGACGCACGCGCCAATCGTCTCAAAGCGCTGAATGGTGTCGGCACGAAAGATGAATGCATGTAACGGTGGCTTCATGGGTAGAACGTTGGGATACTGTGTTGTGGTACCGTGGTACGAAGCCTGCCATCGTACACAATTTCTTTTTCTCCTGAAAAGGTCTAAAACTAGGCGAGACAAAAACCTACCTACTGCTAACTGCCTCTCGTCAAACAAAGAGCGCTTGGCGTTGTAAATGTACAAGCAGCCACACGTTAGCCTTAGTGTTATCTGGCGCGCAGTTTCTTCGTCTCGGGGGTTTTGAACGCTCGCAACAGTTGTACGACGTCGTTCCGAGAACTCCATGTCCCTCGCCTCCCTGCCTGGACGTTGATGGCAGTGGGTCATAAAACACTGTTGGTCGGCTGTCA